>NC_089324.1:2862243-3122243 GCF_036669915.1 Pocillopora verrucosa
AACTATTTCTGGCTAACCCCACTTTACTCAACCAATCAAGATACAAAAAAATCACTGAGTTGGAACAGAAAATGCATCATTAATTTGGCATAAATTGCACTAATGGGTTTTCATTTTGATCAAATTCACAATTATCTGGTCTTGTTATGAATTGTAAATCTAATAAGAGTGAGCTGTTTCCAATGCAAAATCTTTTCTTTAACATATCCATGGTATCTTATGCTAAACAAACATTCACTTCTTTGTTAAGTTTTCTGTACTGTTAGCATCTAGAATTTAATGAATCACTTTTGTTTGTTTTATTTTCAAGATCTTGTTTTGAATTTTGGCCTTCATTAATGTGTAGAGATTAAATGGTTTTGAATAGCAGAGTCCTATGGATATCAATGTGATCCTTTTTTTGTGATCTTAAAGTAAACATGAAAGTTTTTTTCTATTGTGTGCATTCATATTTTGAATAATGCTCTATTTAAATGGAAATTAACTATGACCTCAGTGAGCAAGTCTGCATAAATTATTGTTATTTTATTCATGTGAAGGTCAATGTAATGATCCTATATGGATTAGAAGAGTTTGAAAATGAATTTTGATTTATAATTATTTTTTATATGATCTTGTTAAATTGGTTAATGGGTCATCTTAAAACTGAAAGTATGCCTGGCGCCCTTTTTTTACAAAACCTGATGCTGCTTGTTATAATCTGTGACAGTCGATAATTTGGGATAAATTATTAAGTAGTTGACCAAAACTGTTGGTTAATTTCAAATGTGTGGTGCTTTCAGTTTTATTTAGGTTTAAGTATGGTAATGGAAATAAATCAAAAGTGTATAGAATTGAACCAATGATAGAATTTAGCCACAAAGACTGTGTATTCCACAATAAGTGGCTGTGTAGAAAAGGAATAAAAGTTATTTTTTTAAAAATCTTTTTGAACAGACATTGTTCCATCACAGCTACAGCAAATAGAGTTTTCTGTTCCATTTTGATTTACTTTACTAAAACAGGGTTATTTTTTTTGTTTAGAAAAGAAGAATTTAGGAATTAATTGTTATAGGTAATATCTCTGATCTGTGAGTAAACACTGGATTATAGAATATATGAAAACAGTTGCATATCATGACAGATTTGGGAAGATGTTTCACCTCTCTGGCAAATAACTGAATTCATTATTAACTTATAAGTTGTTTATCAGAAGCTAAATTTTGATAGTCATTTTTCAATTTAGTGTACATTGTCTTTAAATACATCGCTATTCTTGCTGAAGTCTGAGTAAATTTAAGATGAATCTGAAGTGGTGGGGGAATAAAGCCATAAATGACTCATCACACATTAACAAATTCTCCTTGTCTGTGTCTGAATCATCCATCAGGAACTAAACGGACTCACCACTGCTCATGCTGTGTCCAGGAAGACAGCACCCTTAAGTAAGTTAAACGGTATATGGATGGCAACAAGCACAGGTCCCTGGGATGAAACTGATGACAGTGCAAGCTATGATGCAGCGCCAACGATGCGTCCTCCAAAAAGAAGCACTCTCAGAGTGAGCCACTTGCGTCGGCCTTATGCACGACCCCCCTCACCTCCTCGCCATGCCTCTTCTTCAAGATCAAGGATTGGGGGTGGAGTGGTAGCTGAGAAAGTGGAGGACCTTGCTGCTTCACTTCAGGCCACAACAGAAGTGTTGTCCACAGCAGATCGCATGTTAGAGCACTACAGGGATATAAACGTTGAACAAGATGAAGAAATTGCAAAGGTAACCCCCCACACCCAGTAATCTGACTGGCTAATCTCATGCAGGACTTTTTTACTGATCGATGTTTGAATCAATAACTTTGATGTGCAAGGTTTTTATTTTAATTTGTATTTTATACCTGTAGCTAAGAGCTGAGCTTGAAAAGTCTGCTGATATTCTAAGACGAGAAAGAATCTCAAGAAGACGGAGACTCCCTCCTACTCCTTCATCTTCGCAGGTAATACTTTTTTTTTTGGTTGAAACAACTTTTTTGGGTTATGTTCCTTAAACTTAAAATTTAGCAGTAAGGCAACAAGGCCTAATGCTAAATTTTCCACATGAGTGGAATACTAATCTTTCACAGGTTACCTTAGACTATGAGCAGTCCATCCTTTTTATTGAAGTCCAATTTTAAAAAATTGATAAAAAAAAATTGATGTAGGCACCCTGTGCTCTAAGAAGTGGGGCATAAGAAAAGAAAAGTCCAGTACTTCAATAATTTACTCTCAAAACTTTGATCAAAATGGATTTATTTGACTCTTTGAATTTGAATTTTAAATTCTTTTTCTCAGTCTGAGGATGAACATGGCAGACCAGCAAGGAAAAGAGGTTCAGTGAGATTTGGCAAAGATGTCCGATCAGATGTAAGTAAATTAGTGTCACTGTTTCTAATCATAATTCCTTTGCATCCTACTATAAACACTTGTATTCTCCACACTGTTCTCTTTACAACCCCTATGGAACTGACAAGGAGAATTTGTTTGACAGTCAGGAACTTTTTAAATTGGTGATCATTTCCTTTATTCCTATTACTTAAACTTTTGATTCAATGATGATACTGTAAGGAGAAATTAAATGCTGATCACTTCTCTTCATTCATACTCTTTACAGGTTGACCAACTGCGGGAGGCTGTGAGAAACCTAAAAAGTGAACAAAATCGCCTGACTGGAGAAATTGAAAGGGAAAGGGAGGAGAGGGAAAGGTGGGTTTTATCAGCAGGAATGATGTGCACCTATTGGGCTTGATTAGGGAGTAGAAAAACCAGTATCTCAGTCTCACAAATAATGTTACATTCACCTCATAATAATTTTTGTGAGTTTCAAGGGTGTGACAAAGAGGGGGTGTTTCTTGCATAAATGCAGCCTCCCTCTTTGTCAAGAAAAAGTGATTATTTATGATTAAAAAAAAGGTCCCCATTACAGGCTCCCTTTCAAACCAGCCTGCTACTGAACTGGGCTAGCCTGCTCAAAAGTTGCCAATAAATGAATGAAATAAAAAAATTAAGGTAGCCCAGCATACCTCAAAATGCCTTCAAGATGTCAGAGCTGGACACCTCTGAAATCTGAACAATGGGTTTTCAACCGCTAGTGTACCACATTATTGGCATTCTCAAGTTTATGATATCTCTGTAATCTGTTTTTTTTTCTTTTTTTTGGTGTCCATAAACAGGGTTGGTGGTGACTATAGTTATAGCGGTGCTAATAGGCGAGACCAGCGAGGACCCAGTGGAACATCAGGTGATATCAGTAAAGTTTATTTCTTTGTCATCATTTCCTTACTAATCGCCATTTTTGTTGCTTGCTTGCATTTATTTACACATAAAAACTTGTTTACTTTTTTGTCTAGAAGTCGTCTCCAGAGCAGATTTGGCAGAGAGGTATAGCAATTTGAATGAGATAATTTTGCTCTCTCACTTATAATCCAAGTACTTGAGAGAGATGTCGTTTTTGCACTGCTGTTGTGCTCTGTTAATTCCACATTTTAATTTTTGATTAGGGAGAGGCTTCTTAATGAGCTGCGGGAAACTGAAGAAGCAAGCAGACGTCAGGCTGAAGTTCTTGTTAAGGTTTTTATATCTATTTATCAATTTTGTTCTATCTTACCGAACAAGTGTTTTGCAGTCTCTCTCAAACTGAAGGTAGTGTAAGCCTAATAACAAGATTTTTTGGACTCTGTAGGGACTGGATGCTGAGCGAGACGTCCTTCGAGAAAGCCAGAGATTAGCTTCAGAGAGAGACCGAGAACTAGAATCATTAAGACAACAGGTTAGCCAGCTGTTATGAAGATTATAAAGATTGTCACTAGCATGAAATCAGAAAATTTAATTTACCCGTCCTAATGCCTTTCTAAAATTTTTACCAAATAAAATTGTTCTCAGAAGAAATTTTAGTCAACCTGAAGCACAAAAATTTGTTCATCCAACAAACGCACACACGCATGCCCATACACGCGCGCATGTACACGCGTACTCTATCGAAACTGCCACCCCCCCCAAATGAACACCCACAAAGTTAATGTCACGTGCCTGTAACGATGCAGGCAGGTAAGTATGAATTACCGCATTGAATTCCACATCAAAACATCCAGTTGGTTCAATTTTTATCTCAGTCTAAAAATTAAGCATATTAATTTAATGCCTCTCTGTTACGAAAAATTCTAACGAATAATTTGATTTTGCCGCTAACGACATTACAGACTGAATTAATTTCTAACCGAATTCCTATTAAAATGATTATGTGGGATGATTGCTTTGATTTTATGCCTAATTAAATTGGAATCAACATTTAACGCACATCTGCACGTTAACATATAATCAATTAACGGTTAATCAAAATATATGTAACGATTTGATTCTGCAGTGACGGCCTCCCGTTTCGAATATTCCCTTGAGTTCGTTCATCGGCTGAGGATGTTGAACGGTTTTTATTTCCCGTGGCTGCTGGTTTTTTTCTACTGGTTAAAAAGTGTTGTCTACAAGTTGTACTCGCGATTGGAGTATTGTTGAATTCGTTTAAAAACTAGCAAATGAATGAAAATAATCTGTAATAAATATGCTTGTGGCTTTTAGCTCTTTGAGGGTTGATCAGCTGTGGCATTTGAAGATGCAACTGGATAAAAACAAAGCAATGAAAACTACTTTTTTCAGTTTTGGTAAAATTTTGATCGATAAATTAACCTATAATTTTCAATTCTGCGTCAAAGCCACGTTGTCGTTTAGGGCGGTTAACGTTGATGCCGATTTCACTGCAGCTAACCTAGGATACGAGTTAATCTGGTGTTTCACAATCCAGCTACTCTGGTTTTAATCTGTGCTAATCTTACAACTGACAACTAATCCTTTTACTTACTGATTGCTTAAACAAGATTTATTGGCCCGGAAGGTTTGAAACTATTTTTTGAAACGGATTTGAAGTTGTATTATATCTGAAGGCAAGCTGTTTCCTGAATGGCGGGAAAATGGAACACCGCAAAAGTGAGACTGAATCTCATTGCTTTACACAGTTGCAGGCAAATCAAAAATCGCAACAAGATGAAATTGAAAATAGACTCAAGGAAATTCAACATGAGGTAAACACAGTTACGCACTTGCTGAACTTCTTCAGATGCACTGTTAAGTATTTACTAGCAACGATATCCCATTTACTTTGATTTTACCTAAATAGGCTTTTATCACTTGCACGATTACTCGCCAAAAGTTTCTGAAGCCAAGTTTAGACTCCGAATGTAAGACCTCGAATTTGATAAACAATAATGAAAATTTATTCGTAACCATTTATGCGCTAAGAAAAACCCCAGCGTCTCTATCCACTGCACTGAATACACCGACATGTCTTTTGTGTGGGAGCTTTCTTCAATCTTCAGTCTCTCTCTCTCTCTTTGCTGTGTGCGATCACCAGATGCGAGCGGAGCGAGAATCTTGGGAGAAGAAACAACAGGAAGTCGGTCAACTCGCCAGTGAATTGAGAAATGTTCGGGTAACTACTTTCTTCATACGTACATTCTTGTTTTGCTCTGAAAAAAGGCAAAACTCTTTTCGTTTTCTTCTTGTGAAATGAGGACTTGAAGTCTTAAAATAATCTAATTGTTAATTGCTACGATTAAGCTTTCTCTAGAGATAAAGTTAACACAAAAAAAAATTCCTACCTAAACCAAAATATCCATTTTTTTTCGCTCCCTGAAGAACCTTTAATTTCTAGCTGGTTATTTAACAATAGATCCTGGCCTAGGAGGATGTTTGTTAGGCTCGAAAAGTGCTACCTAAAATGTTGACAAGGTTTGCTTTTGAGTCGTTGCAAAATTTTGATAGCTACTCGAGGAACTCTGGTCACTGAAACACAAATTGGAAATATAAAATTTATTTTAATAAATATCTAGAATAAATGCTGGGATTTCCTCTATTTTTTCTTTGAAACGAAATACTTGTGAAGTAAACCTTTTTTAAAATTGATCAATAAATTTTTCCTTGAACTTTTGTTGTTGTTGTTAAAATTCAACTCAAAACTCTTCTCTTCTTTTCCTGACAAAGCCCACTTTGGCAAAGCTTTTTTCTTACGTTTTATATGATTTGTTGCATCTCTGCAGAGTTTGTTGGATGAAGCCAATGACACGAAGATGCGAGATGAAATCCGAACGGTGGCAAGGTATCAGTGAATTGTCTTCGTACCAACGTGTCTTCTTACTGTTTCAGTCTCAGCTGTGATGGGGTTAATTACTAGGTTTGAGTGAAAAAACGTTGACCTGAAGATCAGATCATATCGATGGATGTTCCCCTTTTGTGATTTGTGTGTGCCGTGTTTTCTTCTCTTTTTTATTGCTTTAGCAAAGTGCGACAACTCACAGAGTAACGTTGGTCGTAGTGAATTTTAGTCTCCAGGGATTTCCCAGCGATCTTTCACTTGATCGTAACTTGAAAGCGTCCTCAATATTGCGCACGCGCCACTTTTGACACATCGCGTGGTCATTTCCAAATCACCTTTATGAAACAGCTAAAGCTTTGAGCCACGAAACTTGAATTAAAAATCTGTGCGAAATTATCTGAAGCTTTCCCGAATCTTAACTGTCAAAACAAAATAATGCTGCAGCTTACAATAGCCTGCAATTAATGTTCCTCCTCCTACCCCATATCGCCTATCTTCCACCCCTCCCTGATTAATTACAATGGCCCTCCTCTTATCCGACCCTGGCTCGCTTCTTTTTGGCACGTCATGAAAGAATTTTGCTTGATCGTTTTTTTTATTAGTGAGCTAGAGTCTGAACGCAGGGCCCTGGAGGAGAGCGAGAGAGAGAAGAGATTACTTGCTTCACGTTTGGAAGATTTATCGGGGAGACTGGAACTCTCAGAGAGGGAACGCCGAGAGGTATAGTTATGTTTTACACTTTAAAAATCCAACCTCGTCCCTAGGAGTTTCTTGGCCAGATTGCTCTAACCTAGAGGCCAGTGTTGAGAAACCTGTGGCACGCAACTGATCATGTTGTTGCGAGATCCTTGCAAACATGGAAGCCTGAAAGGAAGGTCCCTCTCGATTGACCTCTATTTTGTAAACTGACCTAGAAATCTCTGGGAAGGAGATTGTAAAAAAAACCCTTTCAGGATTGCATCACGCATGCACAGACTTACCATTTGTGGTACCTAACTTAACTCAACGATGTGTTTTAGGTCATGGCCGAGCTAGAAGCTGCCACAAAAAGACTGGACCAGAGCGAAGGAGGAAAAAACGCGCTGGTAGATCAGGTTCGTAAAGCAACCTCGTTTTCATGAAGAAATATCCTGAAAGCGAGGTGGAGATACATAATAAAACTCGCAAACATACAGCTCACCTAAATGCTGGGATGCCTCGTTAATTTTGAACGCATTTTCAAATGTCTATTGTTATCTCTACATTTGTGCAGTAAAAAGATAGCCACCAGAGCAGTTGTCAATTGGGTATCGAAACTGTATCAGAAATGGCGTCGTTTTTACTTCATTACGTTTCGTTATTAGTTTGGTATACCAGAGCCACCCTCTCGACTAATCAGTTACAAAACTAAAACTAATCGTAGCTTGGCCATCTGCGTTTTCCTGCGCTTCAGGCAGCGTGCTTGTTCCTATTTACATCCCATTAATTCCTTCTAACATTTACTTTTTGTTCTGGTAGGCTATTTTGTTAACTTTGTTTTTGGTTTTACGGAACTCCATCAGAAAACACTATGGTTTCTTTGTGTTAGAAGAAATAGCGTGCTTCTTATCCAAAGATTTGTCACCTTTTCGCTGTTTTTTTAAATACGTGGCCAAATATTTATTCGACATCTTTAATTCGTTCTAAAGGCAGAGCAATTACGTCAACAGTTTTCACGCTCAGAAACTGAAAAGACCGAATTGTCGAGGAAACTCGAAGAGGCCCAAGCGAAACTAGAGGACAACGAGTCGACTCGGAAAAGACTTCAGAATCGGTTGGAAGGTTTGAATCGACAGATGGAGGAAGGACAAGGAGACCGCGATCGTCTCGTGGAACAACTTGAATCTCTTAGAGGACAGGTGTGGAGAAGATTGAATTAAAATTTGTCATGCGATGCTGCCATGGTGTCGTGCGCTATATCATAGAAGGAGCTTAGGGATGATTCCGGTCACAGCATACAGGGGCGTAGCAAACCGGGGTCCAGGAGCGCTCATGAACTGCCCCACCTTCCTTCCTATGGGGGATAATTTTTGTTTATTTCAGGTGGTGAAAACGCGCGAATCCAAAGAATCTGCATGAAATAAATCTTTTCGAGTGCTATGTACGCCAATTTCTGGCCCTCGTCTCACAGTTGAGAGCCCTTTGATTCCGAGAAAGAGCATAGTTGCAAACTACTTAACGAGAGACTTAAGGAAATTCATAGCCAAGACTTCCCCTACGCTCCTGGCTTATTCCGGTTTGCGTGGCGGCTAGCATTACAGATACTCCTACTGGTTTCGATGCTAGTTTCCACGAAAGATTGCTATATCAATTTATACTTGTGACTGGAGAAGAGTTAAGGGAAAGATTGTCAGCCTTTACTGTATAGTTGAAAGGCATAAACGTCAACTTGGCCCTTTGAAGAGTTGGCAGGAGACGCAGGCGGCTGCCAGTGTTCATGATATTTTGAATTTATTTGGTCAATGAAACTTTATCTCCAGCAGGGAAAGTTCATCAATGTTTATTTTGCTGTTTTCAGGTTGCGAAGTCCGAGCGAGAAAAAGATGAAGTTATGCAACAGGTGTCGAGAATGACCAGAGGCGCTGCACACAGACGTCAATCATTGGGGAGAACCCCTTCAGCGGCAGCTCAATTAATGAGGAGCATGGGGCGGACCGAGGGGCCTGGTGGAGATAGTGCGTCTGAGATGAGAAGAAACTTGGACCGATTCGAGCTAGAGCGGGATCTGGATCGGAGGAATCATCTGGGGGATTCGTTCTATGATGGCCCATCCGGAAGAAATTTCAGGGGAGGGGAGGATATGGACAGGTATAGTAATTGAAAGGGTTGAATCTGCTATTGAGCCTTAGCCCGGCATCTTGGGCATAAAACCTGCATCCCGTGGATGGGGTGGTAATTTATCACAGACCAAGACTTCATAAGATTTCCTGGACAGTTACCTTTACCCTGGTTGAAGAGAAGTCCTTAGAGCATATTGATAAACATTACAGCACAATGACCCGGCCAGGTCTGGAACGCGAACTTCTTGACCAGAAGGCCAGCTTGCTAACCAAGAGGCAGAATATGACTATGACAAAGTTGATGTCAAAGGGGAAGTTTCCAATAATATCCGGCAACGCGGTTACACTGTGTTGATTTTAATGGGAACTTAAGTACCCTGACCGTAAGGAGAATGCCCCTTTGATATCAACTTTGTCTTAGCCAGATCTGTAACGCAGCAGTTGGCTCTTTCTCGATTCTTCTGTGTTTTCCAAAAAATATGGTGAAGTGCAAATAACTTAAAGAAAGAAAGTGTTTTTTTACGGTCAATGGTTTGAACCTGGGGGAGGGGGGCGGGGTGACATGTGATAGTGTTTTCTGATCGTCCGGTTGAGTGTAGTCCTGAGAAGGACTGTTGTCGGTAGTGGTGGCTAATGTTTCCACAATCTGAGCAGAAGTCATCATCATAGTCAAGTGAATGCCTGTGATCAGTTGACCCCGACTTGACTCTGATGATGACATCCGCTTAGGTTGTCGAAACGTCAGTCACCACTACCAACAACAGTCCTTCTCAGGACTACACTCACCCGGACGAACAGACTACACTTTCAAAGTGTTTTCTGGAAGAAACATTCTCTGAGCTCGAAACTTAAGTGAATATATTCTTACCAGCTTTTGTATTTTTGCTAGATTCGACCTGTTGAACAACTTGGAACATCTGCACCAGGACATGGATCGGAAGGACGAGCAGCAGGAGAGGTTACTCAGCCAAATGCGGGAACTGCTGACCAAGTATGAAGAGAGCGAAGAACAAAAAAAACGGTATATGAACGAGCTAGAGGCTGTGAACAAGAAACTCAAGGAGGCGAATAAAGATGTACAGGAACTGGAAGGACAACTGGAGGACAAAGAGAACCAGCTGAAGGAGAGCGACAAGAAAAGAACGGAGCTGAGGAACAAAGCTCTGCAATCAATAAAAGAGTAAGTATTTTTAGGGTAGCGTTTGCATATAAAGCGCGCTAGCGGAGCCTCATACACAAGAAAGTCCAAGCAACCGGTGATCAACTGGGATCCCATCTAAGGGGAGTAACAGTACTTCTTATCACTCTATGCTACAGTAACCGTGATAAGCTCCAACTTGAGGGTCCTTTGGCTTGAGCGCAGGCCTTATCTTACTTTTGTTATATTATCGCCGTACTACTTCATTCTATCAATCAATGGCGTAACTTGGTTTTAGGTATCGTTCTAAATGCAAGAAACTGGAAAGAGAGGCGGAACAAGGACTTGCAGCTCATTCGCAAGAACCAGTGGTATTTAATTAATTCAAATTTTCATTCTTAATGCGTGTCTTGAATTGTTTGTGTTATTTTGTTGCATTCTCTCGAGGCTTTACGTACTTACGTTACTTCATCGGTGGAAACTTTGTTACTTTCGTCCACCATTTCAGGCAACGATAAGTTTGAATTACGATTTGAATAATGAGTTAAATGGGGTAAACGCTTTTGTTTTTACAATTTTTCTTTGTTGTTGTCAGCCGACCTTTGCTTCTTGATTGCAAGGTGTTTAAGCCTTTTATAAAGAATGATTTATAATCGTTTTAAGAGATTCCTCTCCATTTATTTCAATTCTTTTTCTCTAATTTATTTTAGAAAGAGCTGAGGGAAATCAAAGAACTGCGGGCTAAAGTCGCCAAGTTGGTTTCCAAGCTCCAAGAGGAAGCCGAACAACGACAGGTGAGGAGAGGGGACTGGAAATAATGATTATAGGACCATTTCATTCTCCAAATTGAAAAACTTGCAAGATTTCAATAAAAATTCCTCGACGTGCTACTGATGTGAAGGCCATTTGGTTTATTCTAGGAAGAGGGGGTCAGCTTTTGAGAAGGACTAGTCTTCGGAATACCTACCTGGGTTTTCCTGAGATGTTTTATATAATTTTTAGGATGCTTCTTTAGAATTTTGCAGATACCTTGCTATTCGGCATGTTGAATGCGAAATGAAGCAACGAGACGAACTCCAGAGTTCTTAATTGTATGCATCTGAGTTTGGGTGAATGTTGAGAGACGCAGCTGCATTATTTATCAATGCCAGTTCAAAAGAAAAGCTCTTTGTACTTCGTGCGGCCGGGAACTCACTTCCAGGGAGGGAAAGGTTGGGTTAGACTCTCTCTGATCTCAGATGGTTGTTGACCACCTGCCTTTCACATCATACAGGATTATGAACAACGAATTTTAGAAGCCAGACAGCAAGATAGAGCAACGAAGGAGGAAGCTGCTTCGCTTTACGCTCAGCTGCAACAAGTATGTAATCATTCAAAGTGAAAATCATTTCCATCCCAATATGATAAAATGCTAAATTCTAAAATGTTTCTCGTCAGGAACGGGATGCCCATACGAATGCGTTGAGAGAGCTTGAGGAGCAAATCCAGGCCCTCACGGTTTGTATCAATCCTTTTTTGTCTGCAGTTAGCGAAGCATGCAGACTAACGAACACTTTGGACTTCTATTTGAAGAACATCCTGTCTGTTTTCCATTATCTTCCAGGCTAATCACGAACAAGCTCTACAAGACGCCGCTAAAAAGTCAAATAAAGAGAGAGGTGAAGTAGAAGATCAAATTGCGGATATGAAGGTAATGCGGTTTGGACAGACTCAATTTCATCGATTGGGTCCACGGTTTACATTTGGCAGATATCTAAGGAAGGGTTTAAATATACAAAGAGAAATACCTTTTCACAGACACAAAAACATGTACAAATGCTTATGCTGGATACGTAAACGGAAATGGCCAACCGTTAAAAGAAAATGTTAATGGTTGAGGAGGGACATTTGAAGGTCTCCTTTTTACTCAGAGATCGAGCCCAAAAGGGATAGGATTAACCAACAATTTTATTTACGTCCTTAAATCGTGCCATAATGCTTTTACATTGCGCTACTAAAAGAAGCCTCTGAGGTGACTTTCAACAACTGTCATGTATGGCTTTTCACACAGATTCAACTTGCGGATGAAAAGTCAACTATAAAAGCCTTACGAAAACGCCAAGAAAAAGATAGGGAGGAAATGGAGAAAATTAACACTGAACTTAATGTGTAAGTATTCACAATAATTTGACTTAAAACTTGGGCATATGAGAGTCTTACAGGTACAAGTTTTCCATCACCTTTCCATTTCTGCGCGTTCGGTTGTTTTGGTAAGTTCTTATTCAGCAGTTCAACATCAGACAGATCAGCTCCTTTTACCAAACGCAGATCTTGCGACCAAAAAAAAAATGAAGTGACCCTTGGACGAGCACACCTCGAATAGCTGTTGCATTTTAATTTGACCCTTTCAACGCTATGTTTTGCCCAAACTTTGACTCATTTTGGTTCAGTAATTGTGATTTTGTCACCAATCAGAGCAACAGAGGAGAATTCCAAGTTGAAAGTTCGCTTAGAACAGGGCAAAGAAGAAACGGAGAACTTGGTTTGTAAATTAAACAATAACGTTTTCACTTTGAAATTTTTGCATATTTGTGCAATATGTTTCGTCTTTCTTTGTTTTCAACCTGTCTATTTTTCCATTGATTTTCTGCAGAAAGAGAAAATTGAAGTACACCAGAGCAGGTTTGTTTGAATTGTTCACTTTTTGTTGGATTTCTTGTGAGAGAGGGTTGAGTAACTAGAAACTGACGTTCATTATGCGTTACATGCCAACATTACAATTGTAAGCTCTTTTTCAGCGTTTGATAGTATCATTTCTCTTTTTCTTGCCTTTGAAGGATTACTCAGTTAGAGGATGCCTTGCGACGTAATCAGTACGCGCTGGAGAAAGCTGCAGAGGAACAACAGGTTCTTATTTCATTTTGTACTTTTTGTGTTTATATTCAGTGCAGGACTAACTTCAGCTCGATTTGGATCCCAAAATAGTGGCTCGATAGGATATAAAAACACAAACAGGACAGTAGTGGGGAACGAGCACTGAAGTCTAAGAAGGGAAAAAATTAAAATGGATTGTAAATGACCACAAAGTATGAACTCAATAAGGAAGAACAAGGGAAGAGAAAATGATAAACCAAGAAGGAAAAAAAGTTGGCTTAGGACGGAGAATGGATGGCAATTAGGAACCGAGAATTTTGAAATTTTTTTAATTTTTTTTTGTGTGTGTGTGTGTGTGTGTGTGTGTGTGTCTCGTCGTAGTCTGGACTGCAAAAGTTGGATGACCAGCTGGATCGAGTTATTGAGCAAGTTTGCAGGGACTCGGACATGCCTCTTCCGGTGAGTGCTTCAATTTTTCAGTTGATCGGTCGGTCATTAAGTCTTAGTTAATAAGTCAGGCAGACAGACAGTTCGTTAGTAAGTCGGTCAGTCTGTCCGTTAGTCAATCAATGTCATACATCAATCAGTCAGAAATTCTGACGAGAGGAGAGCGAATGAAACTAGACCCCAACAGGACTGAATGGATGCGAACAATTCTTCTGATTGTTTCTGACCAAAGTTATTTGTTTCCAGTCTCTCTTCTCAAGTGGAAGCATAAGAAATAATTCCCAAAACTGGATTGCTGAGATGATAGTGAGTACAATTCTTTTTACTTTAATCTTGTTTTCCAGGGAAGGTGGTTGATAAGCGATCAACCGCGGGAAAAAAAAAATTTGTCTTCTGAATTAAAGGTTGACCCCTTGGATCCGCAAAATTGTATCTGCCCTTGTTCACTTGCAGTCTTTGCCTTCTTCTTAGCTGAAATTTGGCTTTTATTTGTTTTAAAGGGTAAATTTCGATGGCTCTCTGAAGAGCTGAAGGCTCGCTTGCTGTCGGAGCGGAGACTTAAGGAACAAGCTGAGTGGAGCCACAAGAGAATACGGGTTAGTAATACGTCTGAGCACGTGGATAGACCATTCTTATCTCTCGTGACCTGTAACCAGGCCTCTCTTTTATGAAAGCGGGGTTTGGGGTATCCTATTACATAGAGACGTGGAATAAGTTAGCCTAAGTGAATTTCTTATCAAAAGAAGCAAAGTTTAAATGGCAACAAATTCAACTTAAGTCCTATTTCTTCTTGGTTTGGCGACTTAAGTACGACTGTAAATTGAACTATAGTGTGACATCTGGGTCGTCTTGGACTTGGAAAAAAATATTATATTGCTTGTGTTTTCTAGGATGTTGTCCTAAAGGCGGATGAGGATAAAGAATACTTTATATCAGAACTTGACAAACAGAGCATGCTTCTTGATGAACTTGCAGCTCAAAAGAAAGGTAAACGAAGCAAGAAACGTGATGTGGTTCGATTTCTCGTGGAAGACTCAGATTTCTTTGTTCCACGATGCAATTTTTAACATTTATTTTCGTTAGCATGATCGGAGGGAGAGGGACCCCCGGACCTTTCTCCTGGAGCCGCTATTGTGACTATCCCTTCCCTTTGAACTTTAAACTCCCGTATGTGATTAAACTGTAACTTCTCCCCATGATTTCTGTACATCACCCCGCAAACAGGTGATGAGAACAGACAAGCTCATCCGCTTGAGGATGTTATCTTGATATAAAGCCAAATTCTCCTGTCTTATTTACAGGGATCTCTGTGGTAGTCAGTAGGGAGAATTACTAACTGGATGTTGCGAGTTAAAGGGTTAAAGGCAACAGTATTATCAGTTGTCGGCGACATGTCGCCACCTCACCAACAGAACATTCAGATTCACGCTTCTTGCACTTTGTTAATGTAAATGTCGAATTCTCTACCGAAATTTTAAATGTATTCTTATTCATGTAGGATTGGAATCCAAAAATAAACAGAACAACGACAACATCAAAACTCTTCAGGTAATATTTTCTTGTCTACTTCTGATAGTAATATGAGTTTTTTTTTAGACAAGTGCATATCCTCAATTATGTTTTTATCTCGTCATTCTTAGGACAGAATAACTCAACTGACCACGCATCTTGAGACGGTAAGAACGTAGTGCAAGTTTACCTATAGCTTTAAGCGCTCAGTGTGGAGGCGCGGTGGCCTCATGGTTAGTGCGCTTGACTCTGGATCGGGTGGTCTGGGTTCGAGCCCTGGCCGGGGTCATTGTGTTGTGTTCTTAGGCAAGACACTTAATTCTCACAATGCTCCTCTTCACCCAGGTGTACAAATGGGTACCAGCAAATGTGCTAGGGGTAACCCTGCGATGGACTAGCATCCCATCCAGTGGGGAGTAGCAATACTCCTAGCTGCTTCATGCTAAGAAAACCGGAGTTAAGCACCAGCCCCATGGGCCACTTGGGCCTGTATAAAGGCTTTTACTTTTGAAGCGCTCAGAGTGACCAGAATCTAACTGAATTTCTCTTATCACTGTCGCCCGTGATTCAAACAGTTAGGTTACAAGAGCAAAGGGAATGATCATAAACTTAAGAAGCTCTTGATCGTGAAACATATTCTCCCTCTCATTTCCCATGGAAATGTATAGAGAACATTATCGAGAATGTGTATACTGATGTTAGGCTGTAAAAGGCATGGTTGCCACAGGTCAGGAAATAGTCAGGGAAAAAAAAAATTCTTCAAGGTCAGGGAAAAGTCAGGGAATTTCACTTTGAGTCAGGGAAAATTTACATCTTTGAAAAAAGTCAGGGAAAAGTGAAATTTTAAGAGTACTAATTTATTTACTTATTATTTTATTTATTTATTTATTTATTAGAACACAGAAAAAGGAATCCTTCTCAACCCTTTAAGGGTTGAGAAGGATTCCTTTTTCTGTGTTCTGAGTCCAAGAGTTGTTGGAATCGCGTATAGTTTTATAGACGAGGTGTTTGTGGTTCTATCTGCAGAGCACGCGAGCGCTGCACGCTACGGCGGAAGCTTTGGATGATCGTCAAAAGGTCATAGAGGAATTTGAAGGGTTACGGGTAGGTTTTCAGAAAACTATTAAATAGATAAACTTTTAATCGAGCGTGGACAGTAATCTAGGACTGCATTGGTTGTGATCTACGTCGCCCTTTGATTGGTCCAGAAATCTTGCCTCATCCTCTTCCTCTCCTCTCCTCATTCTCGTGGCAACCAATGAGATTAAAACTAAAAGGAGTCACGAGTTGGTCATGTGCGTTTTCCAACACTCAAGTTAGTATGCATTTTCTATTCCTGTGTCCTCATTGGGTCCTCGTGATACTTTTCTTTGTTCTTTTTTCGGCCGTTTGTTTTAACGACACACAATCGCACGAAGTGTGCGTTAGGAGCGTAAGTCTCAGACCTCGGCAGGATTCAAAGCTATGGCATCATGTTGGGAGACAGGAAGCTCCTCCCTCCCCTAAGAATGGCATCGATGCGACCCCTTTTTAAAGGTTTCTTAACTTTAATACTCTTTTTCCTTTTTTTTTTTTTTTTTTTCAGGGCGAACAGAGAGAACGAGACAAACTTCACGACAAGTATGTCAGGTGAGCTACACATTTTTGTCAGCGTATTATTTTTTAAGGGAGCTTGTTAGATACCCAATAAGTGTGTGCAAATTACAATGTTTCGCAGCATCGCCCCATTTAATTTTTCTTTCGCATTAGTTGCAGCAACAAGTTGATCAGCTCAAGTTTATTTTTCCTACCAGATATAAAGAAAGAGTTGGAAGTATTCGACGAGAACTTCAAGGAGCGAAGTCAATGGCGGAAGACTATAGGGTTGGTGATGGTCATGTGACTGATCTACGTTGTGTAATTGTGAATATGAAGTATTTTTGCTTCGAAAGCAAGAAGAATTTATTAAAACTTTTAAATTGTTTTTGCGAAAAATATTTCAATCGTGCCT
Organism: Pocillopora verrucosa; assembly: GCF_036669915.1. NCBI lineage: Eukaryota > Metazoa > Cnidaria > Anthozoa > Scleractinia > Pocilloporidae > Pocillopora > Pocillopora verrucosa. The sequence continues at coordinate 2,879,130 of NC_089324.1, forward strand.
GTGGTTTATGTATTGATCAAGGCCACAAGCAGCGGCAAAAATTGTTGACAAAGTAGTTTGAAGTTGCAAAACTCTGGAATAACATAAAAGTTTTGTCGCCAATAGCTTTACTTTCATCCCATCTCTTGCTATTTTTTTTCCTGTGATTGTACAAATTTAGGCTACTTAATTCTTTGGATGATGGTTAGGTTTTCATCTCGTTGACACCGGAATTTATGTTGAATAACTTAAAAGAAGATTATTGAATCCAACTGAACGTGTGTTTTATTACCCTTCACAGCAAGAGAGTCTGGACGCCAGTAATTTGTCCACGAAATTGTTAGAGGTAGGTGAATAGGCCTCGGTAACCGCATTTGTGAATTAGTTTTTAAAGGCACTTTCATTCATTCCTCCCTTTCCGCAGAGTTTAGAGAGACGAGGTGGCCCCACGTTTAGCGCGCTGGGGCCTGGTTCGAGAGGCCTCAAGACCTGTCCACATCATTGGATTGTGTTCCTGGGCAAGACACATTACTCTAACAATGCGCCACTCCACCCCACCCGGGAGTACGAATGGTTACAGGGGAGTCGGCGGGGAGGGGGGGAGGGGTGGGGAGGGAATTTGCCATTCTACCTGGGGGAAGTAGCAATCCTTCTGGTCGCTTTATACTACAGATACTGTGATAAACTGCGTCTGAATGAGGCACTTGGCTCCAATGTCGACTTAACCCTTCTTTTTTCTCTTTTGCAGAGTTTGGATCGCATTTCAAGTCCAAAAGCAAAACAGCGGCGACTTCATCAGTTTCCAGACACACCCCCAACCAACCTCAGGTAGGGAATGGGTGTTCAAAATAATATTCGTACTCTTGAATTTCGTACAAGCCCCGCTATTCGGCCGATATACTTTGATAGAAAGTCGCAAGCCGACTAAATAAGCCCCAGATATCCTTAGACCCTATGAGTCCCAAGAGCTACCCATAAAGAACTTCTTCTTACGTTATCAGTACATTTTCAAGCAGAACGGTGATGAGAAGTGAGAAAATCATCAAGTTGGACTTTGGTTTGATTTAACAACTAAAATTATGAGAAAGTGATGTCAGACTACCGAGAATTGATGTTTAGATCTAGAGATTGCAAGGGTACACAGGATCGCACACCCAGTAGAGAAGGGAGGGGGGAGTTTGTTGGTGCGTAGAACAAGTTCACTTTTGAATAATCTTTTTCGCAGTTTTGTTTTGGAGCGCAATGCTCCACACACGCAGAAGATGCAGAGAAGCCATATATCCAACGCTTAGTCAAGAATGATTGCTATGATATTCATTATTGACAATTTTTTTTGTAGACCTTCCACAAGTAAAAGTAGCACAATTCCTGAGTGGTCTCCATCGTCAGAGAACACCATTTCCACCGTCTATGAAAGTAAGTTAACCTGTTGGAGCGTTTTATTCCCATAACTGAACTGTCTAATTGTTGGGAAGTACAGTGGACGCGTTTAACTTCGATCGGCTTTGATTACAATTACGTGTAACGCGCTCGTTTAAATGAATTGTGAGAATTTACAGATTCAGTTTTGTCAACTATTCCAAAAGCCTCCACTCCTCCACTCCTCCCCCCACGCAACTCACCCAAAACCCTCCACCCCCTCCCTCCAGGTCCTTAACCCTTTAACTCCCAAGATCTCATTAGTAATTCTCCTTACTATCTGCCATATAATTTATATAATGTTAGTTCGGAGCATTTGGTACTGGATCAACTGATAATCCCGTAATTGATATTTTTCTTTGTTCTCATCACTTGTTGGCTTGATATTCTATTGATATTGTAAGGAGAAATTCTCTCTTGGTCACTCATGGGAGTTAAAAGGTTAAATGAATAGAGCCAAGGCCTTGATTTTTCGCTCTGCGTGATTTAACTAGTTTGTTTGTGTTTTTTTGTGTTTTTTTGTTTTTTAGACCCTTCACCATTGACTTCCCCCTTGAAAGCAGACAGAAAAAGATCGCATAAGCTACAGGATTATCGTTCGAAAGGACCCATATCGAGCGCAGACTTAGACTATAAAGAACGATAGCAGTACTATCAGCGCTCGTCATGGACTGAGGTAGATATTCTTCAATTTATACACTCGATTGCAAAAACGTTGACACGCAACAAGCGTTTATAATGAACGATGAGACTCAGCAGTTGTAGGGGTCAAATGTAGATGATAACCATAAGTTGGACGTAAAGAATAATAAGAGCTATCCAAACTTTCCCGGAAGAAAACGTTTTATCATGAGAAAAGATTTTTCCATGAATAATGAGAGAAGTAAATCACTGATTATGTATCTGTGCGAACATTTCCCATAAAGGTGTTGGGTCTTGTCGTTCGTGAATCAAGCTTATTAGGTGTCAACGTTTTTGCAATTGAGTGTCCATGCTCAATTTTAAAAAAAATCTAACACCTTAAAAGCTTTAACCAACAAGGATGGGGCTCAATGGCATGAAGGCAGCCAAGCAGCCACTATCAGTTGAGCGTAATGAACGATTGAAGCTAATCCAAGTTTTCCTGAAAGGAGAGGATCATCATGAAAAATATTTCCTATGAATAACGAGAAAAGGAAATTACTAATTATGTAAATGCCCGAACGCTTCCCGAAGCTCGTTTTGTGTCATCCTTGGTGCATTTAAAGTGTCAAAGTTATTGCAACCGAGTGTATACAGAAATAATCGACGTCCGAATTCTTTGGTTTATTTTACTTATGTGGAAATTTTATTCTTCAGGTTCTGAGAACCAGTGTTGATCACCACACACTGCTCGACGATTGTAGGATATATATTTAAGATGTTAATGGTATAAATAGTTAATGGATTGTAACGACGTATTGTACGTATTTTTATTTATGTGACAACACTGATCTTACGTATATTCCACCATCCAGAACACAAACAAACAAATGAAACGGTTAAACCACATAGAAAAAAATGAGCGAAAACGAAATTAATATATTGTGGCTACAAAATTTGTAGTCGTCTTTTAAATTTAGTGGTTGATTTATTCACAATGAAATACACTGTGATAGTCTCGTGTGGTTTTAGAGTTAATTGCGAAGATATTGTAAAGTTAAATCCAATAGACACTTAATAATGTTAGTGAGATTTAGTTTGACGTTTAGCCCAGACGCGAACGGCAAAAATAACCTCATGTTTCATTTATTTGCTTCTCATTCATAAATGGATTTCACAGATAAAAGGGAAAAATATTTCCTAAAAAAGGCTGTGGTTACTCGTTATGTTAAAAAAAAAACCGAAAATGTAATAGTATTATTGTTGTTTTTTTCAAGATGTAGTCACTTACATCGATCGCAATGTTTTTCGATTCTGCTTGTCTTCCTCAAGCGTTGAGGTGGACTGGTTATCATTTACCACATGGAGCACTGTACCCCGCTGTGATTGGTTTATTTTCAATAGCTGCGATTGGACATTAGAGAGTACGTCATCGAAAATGCATCAATCACAGCTGTTGAAGACCAACCAATCGCAGCGAAGTAGAATGCTTTATAAGACGACGTTTAACCAGTTCCTCAACGTTTGAAGAAAACGATGCGTGAGACAAACGTTACTAATTTATTGTGGAAATATCTCCTGATCCATTAAATGTTTAATTTCAAGATGTTCAGATACTCACTGGATAATCATCTGTTGTAGATGCTTCCATCTAACTCTTCTATTCTTTAATCACAACCGTCTCTAGGCCCAGGCCTCTCGGTCCTTCTTCTCATCAGCAGTCTCCTCATCAGCCTTTTCTCTTCACGATGTTTCTGTGCTAAAACAGTGCACCGCTGACCTATTGCCTCGCGAAATTCCTCAACAAGTAGGCTCATTTCTTTACGAAGCTCGTTTCTATACAAGAGTTTCTTTGTGCTTCCCTCTGCAAACGAAAAAGGAAGCTGAGTTTTTAGCTGAGTAAAGGATAAATTAATCCAATTTGCATTCACCCCTCGCATCTATGAGGATAAGTGTTAGGGCAGTGAAAAAGAAATTTCACCCACCTACCCATCCCTCCCTATTTCCCTGCAGAGGGTGTTCACCAGGTCTCCTCATTCTTGTAAAAGAGCAGATGAGACCGGTTTGGTGGATACTGGAGATCGTCCACTGGTACGAAATTCATTTCCGTTGGTCTGTATGGTCAAACAATGTGAGAGAATATTGGTGTGCAGGAAACCTCTGCATGGAAAAAAAGGCCTTACGTAGCTTCCGAGTGAATGGTTACACCAGGGTTTTATCCAGAGATTTAGAGATGCTCGAAATAGTATCCTAATTGTGATCATTTTTTTGCTCTCCACTTTGATTGCTCAGTTCAATCACAGTTTTTAAATTGTTCCTTCGATTATTATACAAAATTTCCAATCTTGCTCGTCAATATAGGTCTTTTCCCTACTAAAAAACGTACCACAGAAACAAAATCCTCTTGAAAATACCCTTGATTTGAGCTTTTTATGGCTGAAACTTCAACCATAATAATTGATAACAGTATAAAAGAAGTTTTCGAAGAGAAATGGTACCAACCGCTAGGATGCACCTTCCTGGTCCTTCTGCGCATGACACAATCATATGCCATCCCAAAAAACATAGCGGCCGCCGTGATAGGTGCCAGGGCTAACAAAGCTATTTTAAATTTTCCTTCCGAGGTATTCAGAAGATCTGAGCTTTTCTCTTCAGCCATGGAGGAGGTAGTACTCTTTATAGGAAACAAGGTACAGAAATCACTGTGAAAGCCTTCTTAAAATTGGGAGGTCTAAGGGTGTTATGCGTTGGAGAACTTGGCACTTTCAAGTACAAATGAATAAAGGGGGGGGGAAGTTTCTAAGGAAACTGCAGTGCTGCGTCGATGGGAGAGTACAACATGGTAATATGGTATTATCAACTGAGTTGATAACGTGAATTGGACACCGTTAAGGGTTTTGAAGCTGACGTTTCGAGCGTTAGTCCTTCGTCAGAGCTCAAACGTCAGCTTTGAAACTCTTAACGGTGGCCAATTTACATTATCAACTCAGTTAATAATAGCAAACTACATTCAAAAACACATTCGAAGACAATTTCCAAAGATCAAGCTACTCTCTAGAACTGATTTCAACATGCAAGCAGAAACGAGGAAAAACTGAGTGGCTTCGAATTCGTAGGTCTCCTTTAGGCCTCACCGGGAAATTATACTTTGTGCTTGTTCAAGAATACATTTTTACAGTGATTATCCTCACCCGGATAATAGTACAAAAGAATTTCTACCTACCGGTAGTATTTTAGTATAGTTCTTGACAAGGTTTGTCATCAAAGATCGCTTCTGAACGAGGTAGTTCAAAAAACAATGCTGTAGTCTTGTGGAGTTTCCAGCTACTACTATACCAAACGACGAACGGTAGTAAATTAACTGCGGAAGCAAAAGCAGGTGTCGATGGAGAACACTTGTTTACTTGGGCATTTAGAAGCGCGGTCCTTCACGTGTATCTCGGTGCTTCCCCTTTTGTGTACTATTGCTTTCCTTAAAACCCTTCGTGTGAATGTAGGTCAAGTCGCTTAACCCTTCAACTCCCAGACGGGATGAACATGTAACTTCTCCTTATAATTTCCAAACATTTTACCAGCAAAACAGGTGATAAGAATATTCAAACCTATCAGGTAGAAGTCGTCATCCTGATTGAACACCAAACTCTTGCAACTAATTTACAGGAAAATGTGTAGCAGCCATAGGGGAGAATTAACAACTAGATCTTGGGAGTCAGATGTGTTCTCGCCATTTGCTTTTTCCTATAGCCTTACCCGCTTTGATTTCTTTTGTGTACGCTACAAAACGTGAGATTTGTTAGTGCGATTTCTTAGTCATGGTAAACTTTTTATAAGTAACATATTCTCGCCGTTTACCTGGTCAATGTACAAAGCGGGGTCGTCAAACAAGTCTCTTCTTTCTGCTGCAACATAAGCGTCAATTAAAGCACCTTTCACCTCCCCACTCAGTAGATCATCCCTGATGTCCTCAAGGCGAGTGTAATTACGTCCTATGAAGAGAAGATTCTGATACATAAAAAAATTCTGAGGAGAAAAAAACTACGAGGGATGTGTCAGGGACCTCTTTCAGATAATTTCCGTTAAATTTTACCACGTGGTACTCCCTAAAAACTTTTTCAAGATTGTGCAGTCCGCTTCTTGGCGCCCTTATCTTTATACCACACTAGTTGTGTACAGGGGCACTACGGTACACAGCCAACCAGAGTATTTTGTACCACGTGATGACCAATCGTATGGCCGGATTGAACTATAAGATGGCATGACTTAGGTGTGACGACGAGGTTGCGTTACATCAAACCACCATTTTGGAGGCCAAGCTGGCTATATGATTGCTTCATTTGAAGAAGAAGACTCTTCTTTGATTGTCTGAGTACCATAATGCTCACGTATGCTACTAACGCTTACTACACAGAACATTCCAGAGATCGGCTAAGCTTTTTTCAAACTGCAGTAAGCGGGAAAGCGTCTCGCAGCAACCCAAGCTATTATTGTACACGGATCTCATCTTACCTTGGTTGATTTGGGCATTTCGTCTAATTCCCAAACGAGATTCTGGGGTGTTCTGTAGGGCAGCGACCTAAAATGTTAAAATAAATTGTTAAAGGAAAATGTTAAGAAAGATGAACACTTAGAAACTAAGCTCAAAAGTTTGTGTATCATAGGGGACATACTCGAAGGCTATTTCTAAACCCCATACATCCAGTTTTGTATAATGATTTGTGTACCTCCTTTTGTTTCTTGAAAGTTTGGGTGGAAAATGACTAAACGAACTTTGTGAAACAATTTCTAACGAAGGAAGTTATCTTAATTAGCTCTAGATTTATTGTTTGGGGATAGAGTGCATTTTGGCTGTATAGAAAAACCAAGTTAAAAAATATCACAACAGCTAATCAGAGCAAACAAAATACCACAAGGAGCCAATGAGAACTCAATGTAAAAGCAAGCAACCTTACAGGAAAAAGCACGTGACCAAATTCCGATTGGTTTTAGTATTAGATCTGATTGGTTGAGATGGTAGTGCGCGATTTCCATAACGATCACATCGTGAAGGAAGGCAAAACTAAAGCAATCACGGAATACTTTTGAAAGTTAGTTAAAAATTATCCAAAGGATTCAATGAGGATTCTGCGTCTTTTAGCCCGCTATTCATCTTCTCTTGACGTCATGAATTGCTGTGAAAATGAACTACCCTTGTGTCCTTCTGAAGAGAGACGGAAAACTACGGCTCATGGCGTCAACTGTCTTATAGTTGTAGGTGTAAAAACGAGGCGTAAAAACGAGCCATAAAACCGTGCGCTCACCTTACATCCATAAAGTTTGATGTTGCTCTCTAACGAAGCTATAGTCAGTCCACTGCTGATATAACTGACCAGCAACGTAAATAAAACTGTTCCTGATAACATCCAAATGATGGTCAACAATCGGCCACTGTATGTCAAAGGAATCCGGTCACCGTACCTGTGTCAAGAGGAGGAGTTCGACACGTAATGAGTGCAAAGGAGTTTGATTTTACAACATATATCACACAACGCGACACGAAGGTGGAAAGAACTCGAAAAAGGTTAACAAACACAAATCCTTTCCGTAACTAACGTAGCAAAAATTTTTCAGCTTTTTACTAATCAATGAATTCTCGTTGCTTCTTGAGGTCAAATATTTCAGCAAAAATCTTCTGTCAGTGCATTTAACAAAAATTAATCGCTTCCTTTCAAAGTTTCCATGGAGGTGACAATCGGCATTTATTTGCGTCCTTGGTAACGAATGGTCTTACCCGACTGTACTCATGGTAACAAATGACCACCAAATGCCCTCTGGGAAACCGTTCAGAAATGAGCGAGGAAAGATTGAGTCAGTTCCAATACTCTCCTATTGAAATTGAGCACAAAAAATGAATCAATAACTAATAATGATAACAGTGGTATCAAAAAGACAAACAATCATGGTAAGGATTTTAATTTTACAAATGATGACAGCAAAGATGATATCAGAAAGTGACGCAATTAAAATGATAGTAATTATATCGGTGCCGATTCTGCCATCTGGCTACAATGAGATAGCCACGACAAGGGGCCATCATTATGTCTTTCCTGGCGACATTCCTAGCCTTGCTCACCATTATCATCCTTTTTTTTAGTTTTGTTTGAACCTTAAACCCCTAAGACTGATTGGCCTCCAATTTGTTCTTACAGTCTCACGCCGAAATCAAATACAAAGCTCACGAGAATAAAGGAAAGGATATCAGATTGTTGAAGCTCCTGATTGTTTAACAAATTTTCTTGATCAGTGCCATAGGATGTCTAAAGGGAAAAGTGGGGAGAGTATGACTATTTATGTGAGAGTGTAAAAGGTTTACGCGCATCGTTCTGAATTTTTTCATCAATAACACCATCGACAAGTTGCCAAAAAGAACTTACCAGAATCCACATCAACAATCCGGTCAAACAAATTGTCATCACATTAAATAGTAATAACGGTCCAAAGCCATACACCAGGCGCTCTATGGGTGATTCAGACCCAAACTCCTTCCTTGCCACAATAAATGCTGCCCCAGGGGACTCCACGATAGGCACAAACCGGAAGCGTTTCATGTACCTCCGCTGGTCAGAAAAACCATACACTGGTAGACTCAAATCTGTGTTAGAGTCGATAGATATCCTCATGTCTTCCTCGGTGTTTTTCTGTGAGGGATTGTTATTCCCATCTAAGGTATAATCTATGAAGGAAGTACCGTGACCATTTCGACAATCACCGCAGCAGTGGAGAACCATTTCGTCGAGAATAGCCATAAAGATTCCGCTCGTGTGATTGGTTGAGGAGCGGATGACGTAAGGAGGGTAGAACCAGTAGTTTGTTGTGAGTCGCTTTCCACAATGACAGGTTTCTTAAAGGAAGAGGTAAACAAATTTTAAGAAATAGTTTTGTTGCTTGACCAATCACCGATAGTGATCACTAGTTCCAAGGTTACTCGGCACGCATTCAAAATACCAGTAATTCTGCTATTGCAAATCTGTGTTTAAATATGTGAAATATACAGAAGCCGCGGACAAAAAGCACGTAAGAAACGCGTTTAATGCATACTGATGCTTTGCGGCGCGAGTGGAGAAATACACGATGAGTGTGCGAATGATGCGAGACGTAGGATGCGTCTCGCGTGAAACGTGCGTTGGGTACCCGAAAATTTGCAATTTGATATCCATCCTAACGATAGCGCGTTATTGACGGGGTTACCCGAGTGAAAGTGAATAACTGATCATCACGTTTTTCTCAAACTAAAAAGAGCAAAACAAATCAGCATATGATGAGAACTTGTTCCCCTTTGACATAGTTTTAACCGTGGGTTGAAACGATGTAAACGCATTCTTTACACAAACCTCCCTCAATTGGTTGACTGAAGACTCCATTGCCGCGCCGTGTGATTCCTGCAACTCTGATTTCATAAGTCGTAAAACTCTGCAGATCGTTCAAAGTTATCCAATGGGTTCCAGTCCCGACTGACTTCTTCTTTACTACATCGTCGACAACTTCCTTCCCGCCAACCTTCACGGCCCGATATGTCACCGTATATCCAATCAGATGACCGTTTGTTTCATTATCCGGGACATCCATCCACTGGATCGACAGACTGCTCGTACTAGTTTTCTCCTGGACAGTCACATTTGACGGAGGGGCACTAGGAACTAAAAAGAAAACTTTTTTTATATTCCTTCCCCGACATCACTGTTATCGAGCAGACCTCGTCCGATAAAATCATATCTTTTTCGAGAAAAAGGAAAGAGAATTCGGCAAGAGTCTGAATGGAAATATTTCTGAACTTGTAGTCAGATCATTCAAGTTTTCGGAAATCTTAGGGGGATCTATCGCGGACGACTCATGGAATGCCTAACATTTGTCATAGAACAGGACACCCAACCAACACTGAGGTACACTTTGTATGTTACAGATCGAAGATGATTAGAATAATTAATTAATAACTAAATAACATCAATTCATGATTAAGAAACGATAATTAATAATAAATTTCTTATTTGTTATCAACTAACTATTTATTTTTTTTAAAACAAGGAACTCATTTTCTAAGGTTTATATTCCATGACTTGTGTAACGAATGGCTCTTGATAATGTTTAAGGTAAAGCTACGGTTGACTCGCCATCTCTGACAATCACATGTAAAGCTTACCACTTTCGTCTGTCGTTACTGTGATACTTGACGATGTCACGCCATCTCCCGATAAAGTATATGCCAATATGGACACTTCATACTCTGAAAATGGCTTGAGGTTGGATAAAGTCTCCAGTCTCTTTCCTTCTTCCCTGATAACAAAGACCTGAGTTTTCCCTCCGTTTTTTAAGTTTAAAAAAATTTTGAACCCTCGGATAATGCCGTTTTCGTATCCCTGGGGGACTGAGGACCAGCGAAGGAAGATATCTGTTTCCCACACCATATAAGCTTCAAGTCCAGACGGAGCTCGACTGGGAACTAAAATGAAAAAATCATAGTTGAAAAACTGTATGACTGATTTAAGGGGTCCAAGCTCTTCTTCGATTAAGCGTCGTCTTTTTCGATTTTTTTTATCAAAGTAAACACAATTAATAAAGGTAGATACCTGAGGAACTGGCGAGAACTTGAAGTCAAAACTGGTGAAAACGTGAAAGAGCTGTTCCACGCTTCCTTATTAACTCACAGTTTATTCACTTGATTTAACGATTTTACTACAACGCTTCGGTTAACTCCCACTCACAACTTATTCGAAGAAAACACACCATCAACGTCCCGTTGTAAGTACGTGGAACAGTTCCATATATGAGGCGATAAAACACGTGCCGCTTACATGTTGTTTGGTTATGTATAAACAAACGAAATCACTTATAAATGTCAATCAAGCTGAGTTAAGAATAATTAACGTATCGTAAAGTTTCCAACAAATACAAGCAAAGTGCCATAACGGTTGTAAAATTAGGCGACAGGGGAACTACCAGGAAAAGTGTTTTGTGGGAGTTTCCCATGGGTAATAATGACACTTACGACAACCTTGATTGACCACCAATGTCTACATTCTCACCTCCTTCCTTCGTTTTGACCAAGGCAGTACTAGGTTTCCCCTCACGGCCAGTAGCAGTGTAGACCTGAAGTTGAATTCTATAGGTTGAGTAAGGCCTCAAACCGTTCAAAATTGCTCTCGTTTTGTTTTCTCCAGAAACTCTCAAGGACGCAGATGGACTGGGTACTATCCCATGCATCTGGTATGTCAGTCGGTATCCTTGAATGAAGCCCGGTTTAGGGCAGTTTCCATGGTAACTCCATTGGACAGTGACACTTGTACTCGTAATGTTATTGGCCACCATATTTTTGGGTGGATCACACGGCGCTGCAAGAATATTGGTAGACCCGTTGGTAGTCATATTATTAGAAACATAACTTCACGAATCCAAATAACGCAATACTTCCTCGACTACTGTGGAAAAATATATAGCGATCTTCATAACAACAGCTTAACTTTGTTAAAATGATTAAGGTGGATCTCAATTTTTCACCTCGGAATAGCTTTGAATTTTAGTTACTACATTTTAATAAGCTTATCAATACTGATTGCCTTTCAACAGTGACAAAAATTAGAATCTACCTGATTCCCCGACTCGCCTATATTTGCGTCTTATTTGAAGTACGCAGTCGCGGGGTCGTAAGAGACTGTACTACCACAACGATGGGGAAGATAAAAAGGAAGAAAAAAAGAGAGGTAACATCTCTTACCTTCCTTTCCATCTTCCCCATCGTCGGTCAAGCGCCCCCCTCTCGACAATAGTTATAAATAGCGAGTCTACGGACGACGATTCAGATTAGAACGAAATGTGAAGTGTGTTTCGCGGGGTACATCGTTTCATTGGCAACGTTACATTCAAGGTGAGAGTCGTTCTAGTTATAATGTTGTTAACGCATGTGCCTTTTTCGTATTTTCCTTATCATCGAGCTATATTTAGCGGTTGTAGGACTTATTCTCCAGGTAAATTGTAACAAGCCACTTCAAGGTAATTCCTACCTCCATCATCGATGTATTGAAATTTGCGACCTTGATACAGTAGCTCAAAGAGCTCAGTTTTTCTATTCACATATTAAGCAGCTGAAAAATTTATTGATCCAGTGTTGGACGTTAAAGAAAAAAATTGATCATTACCTATTAATCGGAATACATGACTAAATCAGTTTTAATTTTAACGATACTTCGGCAGAACTAGGTAAGTTTTTAGCTAACTCTGTGAATGGGAAAACTTTGTGACACCTAACATGACAGAATGCCCACATCAATCCTTGAGTTTCTTCACGTTTCCTAATCTTGAAAAATTTTCACGTGATACTTTTAATTTTGTCATTTGCAATCCAAGTTTCACAATTTTTGTATTTCTATTTTGTGAGTTAATTTTTTTTGGTAACGAAATTTTGCGCGTCCAACAGGGGTACTTACCATATCATAACGAGAAATATGAACGAAAACCATATGCTTTCTATTGCCGCCATTAAAAAGTAACATCTATCATTTACTTCTTATAGGATTTAAAGACTCCGACGGGGAATCTTATCGTCTGAAATGTTTCATCAAATGTGCACGCGGATTCTCGAAACACGGACAATGTCAAAGTTTTACGTATACCGACAAAAATTTGTTGATTTCTGGACATTGTCGTCTTTTCATGTTCACTCATGGTCAAATAAGAGAAAAATGTAACCTACGGAAATTAAAATATCAAGGAAAACTCTTCCTTTTTCTACTCACCGTCTTCGTCAGTCCATACACTGATTGGAGAACTTCTTGGACCCTCTCCTATAGATGTGTTTGCCGATACTTGAACCGTGTACTGAGTGTATTTGTTGAGACCAGTCAGCACAGCGTTATTAACAGATGTGGAGAGAACGCGTACACTGCCATTGTTGACGTAAACGTTGTAACCTATGATCACTCCGTGCGCGTGGCCTGATGGGACGGTAATCCACGTGATCAGTAAGCTGGTTGAGCTTTGCTTGATTCCTTGAACTTGCTGCGGAGGTCTGGTTGGAACTGTAAATAAACAACAAAGAGTTAACGCTACTATTTTGTGTTTACAATAAAATATTCATCGACAGTTAAGTTTGGATGTGATTTCGGCGAAATACTTAAAAAGTATCAAAATTCGAAGACGATTTTGTTGCTCCACTTTCCGTCCGTACTTTTTGCCTTGCTCTTCAGTGTAATACCGTGGCATATTTTACACGGTCTGATGCCCTAATATGGTAAAATTGTGTAGTAGTGGACTGATGAAATTTTGTAATTTAGGCGAAACGACATGTTAAGCGTACCGAAAGTAGAAAATTATTTCGTAATTAAATATGTAATAAACTTATTAAATCAACTACAACATTTGGCTTTCATTAAAAACTTCAAAACTTCTTAAATTCGGAAACAATCAAAGAACAAATTCATTTGCGGGAAAGAAAGCTCAAAGACCTAACTGAAAAAGGAAGGATAACTTGGAGGTGTCAACTTCCATTGCCAGGTTCAAGGTTTGTGGACGCGATTGGCTAAATTATAAAATCACGCGCGCCATGCATGAATACCTAACAAAGATTCCGTGTTGTCTTGCGTCTGTTTAGTAAGAGATATCAGATGGCGTCAAAATATGATAAGACCAGGAAATGGTTTTTTTGTTGTGTCTGACCTGATATGGCAGTAAGCTTAACTAAGCAAACCGAAAAAGTATCAAAGGAAAAGGTTGGCCTCAGTAAGCAAGGATGTTTTGGTAATTGTTGTAAAGATTATGTGGTAGCAGCGACTTTAATCACACTAGCCAAAAATATCACTATAGGGGCTTAACACCATGTTGGAAAAACCACAACGTGACTTAACAAAGTTTGAAACTGAATTCAGTTGGAACAGGAGAATACGATCACTCACAAAGGCTAATTACATTACGATGACACTCGGCTAGTTCAAATAAGGATGCTGCCCCGTAAATAACCAAGGCTATTCTTAAACTGAGTAGAGTTAGGCTCTGGTATAAAAGCTTTCAACTTTTTTAAGTAAAGGTAAGGGCATTGTGCTCAGAGGCGCCATCTGAGAAAGGCTGGGTTTGCAACACATGGGAGAATCCTTTCATAGCTCCTTCGGGAATTTATACTCTTTAACTAAACGTTATCGGCCAATTATGATTTATCATGTTAAAAAACTGCGAGTTAGCCGAATCTCTGCAACATGACTGAAAATTTAACTTGCATAGAAACATTCTTATAGAGTGGCTTTATTTTCTATCGTTTTTGTGGAGAGAGAACACGGATAAAAACCCTCGGAGTAACGACAAGAAGGTCCAAGAACCAACAAAAAATTTAACCTACATGTGATACCAGATTCGGGAATCGAACCCAAGCCACGGCGGTGGGAGGCTAGCCCCCTCACCACCACGCCATCGCTGCTCCTTAGGACGGGAAATGTTAAAATAATTGTATTGTGTTTCCCGTCGACTATCCATATGAGGGGAAAAACTAATTTTATTTGAAGCTTGTAAACGTCGGCGATATATTTCGTATTTTTCTGGATCAGAGCAAACCACGCTAGAGAGGTTAAAATGAGAATGTGCGAATGGGCTGCTTATAAACGTGTCTTTCCCAAATGATAGTTTTTGCAGAACATCAACTACTTTCCCCTTAATAAATGTTGGCAGAAACTGTCGAAATTCAGCGACTTACACCTCAGTAAATTGTTTTAAGACACTGGTCAGACCTCCATAACTTATGCCTTTAATAGCTAGATTTTTGAAATTATCATTCATACTGGCTGAACACTTTTTTGCCTGGAAGATTATCTTTGAATTTATCGGTTAAAAAGTCAATAAGCGATTTAATTACCTCCCTCTTGAGTAGATACATTTATGTGGCTGATATTCCCTTCTCCTGCCGCCGTAAAGGCCGATATCTGCACTACATAATTCGTGTAAGCTTCCAGTCCACCAATCAGAGCGCTGGTTGTCGAGTTGTCAACTGTTGTTTTATTCGGTCTCATAGCTGCTATCCACTGACTTAATTCCCAGATTCTCACTCGGTAACCTTGAATCCTGCCATTGGCAAATTCTTGAGGGACTGGAACCCAATTAAGTTGAAACGAGTTGGAACTGACACTGGAAGCGGTGACATTTTGCGGCGATTGACTTGGAACTAAAAGCAGAAATGTCCATGATCAAAAGTTAGGAACCAAATGCTAGAATACACATTTTATTCTAAAAACCTCGGTAAAATTGATGAGCAGCTTTCAATGAACGGATAAAATGATGACAGTTTCCTACCCGCCTCTGGAGTCTGGAACCAAACTGTATTACTGAACGTCCCATTATGAACCCCATCTACAGCAGCCACACGTATACCATAAGTTGTAAATGGCACGAGGCCTTGGAGGCTGTAAGATGTTGCTCCTACCGTTACATTCGCCTTTCCGTATTTTCTAGATTCCCACTCCAGTGTATAATTGTATGGACTTTGTAAGGTGTGATTGTATGACACTGAGAGCCACTGAACGTGACAGGAGGTGGCGCTCGTTACATTGACTGTCACGTTTTCCGGTGCAAGAATGGCCTGTTTTGTATCAACTGACAAAGACGTAAACAATTACTATAACTAAAAGAAGAAAAGGCAGATGGGTAGGACAATTTCTCAACTGATGTAATCTCGAACAAAAATGAGGCTAATCATCATCTCGATCTCTGATTGGTCCTGAGACCTCACCACTTCCTCTCAACCAATCAAATGCTCGATTAAAACCAATCACAGTTTGATCTCACACGTTTTCGTGCGCTTTAGGCAGGTTCAATGTTTTTGCAGTCAGTTCTCATTAGCTCTGTGTGATATATAGCGTCCTGTGTTCTCCTCGGCATTTGTGAGCACCTACGTTTTAGTTTGTTTGGCATTCAATACGTGACTGCTGATACTGGCGTCCAAAATAAAATTGGCTAACCCAGTCCCAGATTCCTTAGTAGGAAAGTTGTTCGCGTGCTATTCTAGCGCCAGTATTACCGAAGTTGCGTATTAAAATATGCTCATTCAATTAACAGAATTAGCTCAGGCAACAGAACGGAGAACGCTACTGTGGTTTGTTAAGTTTGAAATCTGCTGAAGACTCACCTGCTTTTAGTGTTGTTACACACAAAAATGAACCATTTCCTTCTCCCACTGACGTGTAAGCCGAAACTTCCACTTTATATGTTGTATATGGCTGCAGTCCTTCTACAAGAATCATCTTTTTGTTAACGGAATATGATACGTTAGTGACGTTTTGTTCCCAAACTCTCACCCGATATCCTTGAATCCTTCCGTTCGCATATTGTAAAGGGACTGGACCCCAGGTGAGTACAAAAGAAGAAGAGTTGAGGCTCTGGACGGTAACATTTTGCGGCGCTAGACTGGGAACTAAAGAAAAGTAAAACCTTAGCGAGAAAGCCAAAAACCGATAGAATCAAGTTATCCAATTCTTTATGAAGCTTTCTTTTGGTAAGTATTAGCTCCAAGAAGTATTATAACATGTATCTACCCAGTGAAACAAATCATGACACGATCAGAAGACAACACATTTTGCCAAAGCAATTCTATGCCTCACTTATGATGGTTTCCGCATCTATTCTTGACGACCCTAAAAATTGCTTTGGTTAGGTAGGGAGGTTGGTTAGGAGGGGAGGGGGGAAGGGGCTTATAACATTCTCGATTCCCTTGCCCCCTCCCCTCGTGTTTTGTTCTAGCAAGGTTCGCTTGCCAATGTTCTGAGAGAGAGAACACATTTTTAAGGAAAATTTAACCTGTTCGTGAAAACTTCTAAAGGTTGCATTAGTTTAACTTACCATCTTCTAGTGTATACACACACAAGGGATTACTGAATCTGCCTGTCCCGTTCCAGTCCCTTGCAGCCACTTGTATAACATGTTTTGTGTATGGGGTCAGCCCACGAATCTCGAATGATGTCACATTTAGAGTTGTGTTTGTAATGACGCCTGGCGACCCTCCTTTAACGGCGAGCCACGAAAGGGTGTAGTTGTAATGATAATTCGACAAAAGATGACGTGACACTGGCAACCATTCGACTGTCACATAAGTAGAATTCTTAGCTGTCACGCTAATGTTTTGGGGAACTGGAGGAAGATTAACTGGAATTCGAAGCATGTGAAATTAAAATACATTCTAGATAAAATGAAATAAGACGATACTCAATTAATATAAAAGTCACTTTGATAACTGAAATACATCCTACCAAGGCTTTTAGCCTGCGTGCGCACATTGACATAGGAACTGTTTGGTCCAGACCCCAGACTATTGTAAGCTCGCACGGTCATTTGATACCAGGTGAAGGGCTGGAGACCAGTTATGTTGAAGGCTGAGTTCGGAGACTGTATTCTCGCAAATTCGGTTGTCACGCAGGAATTTAGAATTTTCCAAAAGATTTCGAATCCAGTGACGTAAATATTATATTTATTCCAGGACAAATGTATATGGTGAGGTCCGGTGGAGACAACGGTCAGATTTTGTGGACTGGAGCTGATTGCTGGAAAAGTGAAAGAAGCTGTCAAAGCTTTCTCCTGAAGAACCAACGTGAATATACGAGGTGCTAAAAATAACGGTGGAGAAGCGACAGAGCTAACAAGCCTCATGGCACATCTGGCTGAAGTTTTTCAGGATTTCTTTTGTAAATAACGACTAGTGGCTTAGACTAGTGCCCCCTTCCCACCACGGATGTGACAGCATCAGGTCCCCCCCCCACTTGCCCACGAACACCACGCGGATACCCCTGACAAATTCAGCAGGCTAGTTAACAGGTCACCTGGTCTTCTGACCTTATAGACCCCAATTGTTTGTCCGTCTCTACCAACGGAGCGCCTGGATCAGGCTACTGTTACAAAAGGCAAGGTATTTGCGAACGGCATATCTTCCTCGCAGGAGAGAAAAATGCCCTAAATTGAGGAGAGCAATTTTTATGTAGTAATGCCGATGAAGCAGCCGCCAGGGTTTACAAAGGACGTGGTTCTTGCAAACTGTTGAGAATTTCTGAAGAAAATCATCAGGAAAGGAGACATTTTAAACGAAAAGAAAACGTTGTAGTTTACCCTGGAAACTTAAGAAATTAAAATAGAAATTTCAGTTGAATTTTCGTAGTTAACAATCAAGACGTTTGTTCTATAAAAAAATTGACTTATTACGTATTGCTATATATTATGAAGAAAGCTACACATTCTGATAAGCTGAGCGAGAGTCTCATATTGGACTCTTATGGACGCATCAGCATTGAGTGACTTCTACTGTGAGCGTCACGATTTTTACTGTGCGTGACATGTATTGTTTAGTTCAGCTTCAAAAGGGTAACGCAACTTACATTTGGCGGACGTCGTCATTATATTGACTGGATCACTTGGAGGTCCATCAGCGAACACATTGCATGCAACAACACTTATGGAATACAAAGTGTTATTCCGGAGGCCTCCTACTCTTATGGTGTTTATCAATCCCGGAGCAAACACGTGCTGATACATAGGCGTATGTGCAGTGATGTTTTCATAGTAGACAATCTTGTAGCCTTGTGGTGCCCCAGCAAAGGTATTAAGCGGAATACCTTCCCATCTGACCTCCACTGACGAGTCGTTTAGTAATGTAACGTGGGTGATCCTTGGTGCGTCCTGAGGAACTGTGGGAAAAAGGAAAGGCAAAAGATTGCTGGTAGGTTGCCAGCAAGCAAGAGGAGACATTTTTGCTTCATTTCATTTCTTCTTAGAAGTTCTAACAAGGACATATTTAAATTTGTGGGATGGAACTTCGTAAAACGCTAATATATCACCTACTTAAGAGTTTTCCTACTCGCATCACTTTCTTGAAAGTCGAGTAGTAGGCCTGGACCCAACTCGTCCAACAGCACAATCAAACGGTGACGTCATCGCACCACGATGACGATAACTGTTATATCTCAGATTCAATTAGAGTTTAACAATTAGAAATTTGTAAGTGCTACATACTGTGTGGACTAAAATCCCAGAACACCTCTCCTATTGTCATGTTTCCAAAAGACCTGTTGAAGAGCGCCTCTTGCAGCTTGAGAGTGTGGTTATACGTCAGTTCGCGAAATTTCAGTGTGAAATCAGCCTCGACACTTCCAGGCCTGAGAGAGAATGACTTTAAAGTTCGGTATATGGTAGAAAGATTGTACTAAAAAAGCTTTAGCTCTGTTAAAGTATGTTAATATCTGTAAGCTCTCCTTACAACATTTGAATATTATCTGCTGTTGTAAGTCAGAGGAAAGAAGCTGAATATTTAAGAATGGTTCATGAAAATGGAGCCACGTAACGGAGACCAGGGAAAGAGCCATTTTTAATGCAATGTATATAATGCAACTATTATATATCATTAGAAATATTGTAACACTCATAAATCCTCAAATAAATCTCATCTCACCTCAAGTTATGTATTTCCACATCATACATCGAGTCGTCCGGAAAAAGTTGGCGAAACTGATGCGAATTGAGAGGTTTCAATTAAAGAACAAATTATTTCTGGTACGTCATAAAAATTTATTTTCCTTCGCAGCCGAATGTCTGTCTGATATACTTATAATATTTCTACGTCTTTTGAAATCTAATCAACGAATAGAATCCATTTTTCCATGCATTTGTCCAGTGATTGATCATGGGTGACGTCAAAATGTGATAGGAACAGAGAACCGGGCATGCGAGGCGCAGCCGAATGTGTCGCTGATGTTGCTTCCACATTTTGGCGTTTTTTTGTGATCTTTTTGTTACGCAAAACCACGGCAACATTGAATCTAATTGTCTTAATATGTAACTACAAATAATTTTTTGTTAACGGTAACGTCATTTATGTTTTTGTCCTCCAATAGCTTACAAGTGAGAACCGATCAAACTGCGTGTATACTTCAGCTTATTATAAATACCGAATGAACACAGGCAAAATGGAAGCTGTTTGTTTTATATACAAAAGTAGCAAAAGCTGTTGATAGTGACGTCAACTTTGCGTCTTTCCTTCAATAGATCATAAGTAAGAAGTAACCAAAGTGCGGATTACAGAAAGTTATTAGATTTAAAAATTATATAGATTATGACGATACCACCGCTAGTCTTTGCTCACTTGTAGAAACAGTTTCTGCTTGAAACTCCGGTATATTTCGCTTTCTGGGTCTTGAAGGTCCGCATGCCAGGTTTCGTTGATAAAGATTGCATAAACGTGGATATTTTTCTCGACATCTGTAAACGTAGAGGAGCCGATACTTTGCTTCAACCCATTAACCCCCAAAGAGTGACCAGCATCTAATTTCTCCTTATAATATCACCCCGGAATCACACATTACGGTCACGAGAATAAAGGTAATGATCACAAACGAAAGAGGCTCTTGACTGTTAAACATATCCTCCTTGCAATCACTTTAGGAAATGTGTATAGAGCAGTATGATAAATATGCATACTGTACTGAAAGATTAATCTTGAGAGGCCTGAAGATCGATAAATGAGGCCAAAGAAAGGATTAAAATTCTTATTTCCTGCCGACAGCAGCCAATACTACATTTTTACTCGTTTCACAAATGGGGCATGAGTTCAGCGTGTTACTTGTTCCAAAAAAGATTATTTCTAAACACCAAAACTGACAAGTGTAACAAAACTGACTGGTTCATGCGGTTACTTCCTTCGCTGAATCTGATCATTCAGATAAAGGGGGTAAGTTTCTAAAGAAAGTGTAATGCTGAGTCGGTGGGAGAGTATAACAGGGTAATTAAGAATTATCAACTGATTTGATAACGTAAATTGGCCACCATGAAGAATTTCGAGCGTTAGCCCTTCGTCGGAGCGATTGGAGGAGTTGTGGAATAGTGTGCGTGTTTGTACGCAGAAAATGGAATTACGCTATTGGTTTAGATAAGGTGACGACAAAACAAGAATAAATTATGAATAGAACAACAGAGATGGTAAGTTTTGAGCTGGGTAAAGAAATAGAGAAAGATGTTTTTCGTCTTGTCATGAGCATGACAAACACGACGCCATCGACATTGCTAATCCTAGCAGTATGCAGGACGCATGTCAAATGAACCTCGCGATAGACTTTGCTCGTAGTGGAGTCGCTGTGGCTCAGTGGTAAAGCATCTGAGCGCGGAATCTGAAGGTCTGAGGTTTGATTCTTCATGGGAACTCAGAATTTTTTTCTTTGTCCCACGCTCGTGACTAGACGAAAAACATCTTTCTCTAAGTTGAATGAAAAGCGCTCGTCGATACCGTGGGGATTAAGAGTGCCGATTGAAAGATAAAGGGCTGACGAAGAGCTAACGCTCGAAACGTCAGCTTTGAAACTCTTCACGGTGGCTAATTTACATTATCAACTCAGTTGATAATATCAAATTACCCCGATCATTTAGAGCTTACCTCCCACGAGTTTGTCGTAAATACCCTGAACCTCCTCGAAATTTAGTTCTCTTTCCCACAATGCCATGTCATCCAGGAGCATAACTATCCCTGAACTTCCCAAGGAAACATCTTGAGGGGCAGAAGTAAGTGTAGAAGTTGAAGGAGAAGTTGGAACAGAAGGAGTTTTAAGCAGAGGGAAATAATCTCTACAGAGGTACTTTTCAAGTTCATTTCTTTGTTTTCTTACACCATTTAAAAAAAGATGCGGCAGCGTGAATCCGTTCAACCACGTGAACGCCACGTGCATCCACGTAGACATGGTAAAACGAAACTGAATGTTACATTTTCTTTCATTGGCTACTACCATAATTCCAAAGAATTGCTCAGTTCCTTGCGTTATAACTTTAGCCCGTACTTCGCTCTCTTCCTGATTGCTACCTCGCCGGCGTAATACCATTGGAAGTCCACCACTAACTTCCAAAACGTTAATCCAGAATGCTAAAGTGAAGCCTTGCGTACAAAGATGAACATCCGCTAAACAAGGAATTTCCAATTGATTTACATGCAGTTGGGTATGGTTAAACATCACGGCGCCGTTTACAGGGCCAATTGTGCTCAGATCGTAGCTAAAATTGTTAATTTCTTGGTATGCCTTGAAATTCAAAATGGTCGATGAAGTGTCCATTGGGAAATACGCGCTTGCGTTACTGTATATCGTGCTGTTAAGAGCTTGAGTAAGAAAATATTATAGATTACGTTTGGAAAATGCTATAGTGTGAAAAATCTGGAATTGGAACCCTAAAAAATTCGAACCGCTTCATAGCTCGGGTGTCGGGGACTCTTCCACGAGTTTCATCCCCCGAGTGGGATAGGGTTCTGATTTTAGTGGGACGGGGATTTGCCCCCCCCCCACCTCTTCCCTATACACACGAAGCAAAAAAAGGGGGAACCGAGGTGCCGATTCTCTGTGACCGTTGAAATCTTCTTAGACAGGCAACTTTCAGGTCATATGATGCCAGCTTGCACGAGTCACTCACAGATTGGAGTCCTTTGAGGGTTTAATTCGAACCTTGAACTCCTTAACTGAACCTTAAACCTTAAACTGATTGTTAATTTTCCTCTCTGGCAGCTGCTACACGTTTCCTTGCAAACTAGACACCAAAACTTAGTGTTTGATCGAAATAACAACTTCTAGTTGATAAGGTAGACTATTCACATAACCTGTTTGCTGTTGATCTCATATGGTAGTTAAAGAGTTGAACTGCTGGACGAGTATTTCATTGTTTCTAAATGTAACTTCCCTGGACATTTCACCGATTAGCGAAGTGAGGCAAAGTGGCCTGTTTTCTGCAATATTATCTATTTCTTAACATTTTCTTTTTTGCTATTCTGTGATGGATCTCTGAAGTTAGTTACTCACCATTTCTGCAATAGTCATCCACATGTCTTAAGTTCCCGCAAAAGCATTTTCCAGTCCGTTCATGACAAACACCCGGGCTTATACAAATTTGATTACAAGAAGAGCCTGGAAACAGATATAAGCATTTACGACACCTTCCAGATGAGGAAATTGAAGAACAAACCAGGTCATGACAAAGCTTTGTGTTATCATCTTAAAAAGTACATTCAGGGCAGTACGTATTGTGCACTGGTGAAAGAACTGCCCCCTACTCCCAACTCCACCCCCCACCGCTTTGGCCTGGTTCCGATTCCCGAACCGAGGTTCACATATGCATTGCGTCTGTGATTGGTTCTCGTTTTTGCCTGGGGGGGGAGGTATTTCTTCGGGCTTCTGGTTTTCCTCCCTTCCGTCTACCCGAGAGTTTTCTGGACCAATCACAGAGCGAGTTAAGGGAAACAAAAGCAATCCCGGATTACTTTTGCTTAACAATGCTCTAGATAAGCACCACATGTAAGGTAAACAAGCACTCCTTTTCAAGTTAATATACATTTTACCTTTTATAGCTTGAAGCTCGGCTAAATTCAAGCTTTTGTCAAAGATTTGTAAATCTCTCATGAGACCTTTAAACACCATGTTTTTACGGTTGCTTCTCCAACCTACTGAACAATCTAATGGTGTCAGCTGAGAAAGGTTCACTTGAAGTGATGTTTTGTCTTTTTCAACACCGTTTATAAACATGGTCATGCGTCCTGTAGGTTGGTCCCATGTGATCGCCAAGTGAGTCCATGCATTATCGGGAACAGAGCTATGAAGATACATTAGCAGAGGTTTAACATTCTCTTATCAAGGTGTCCTGTATTGTCCTGTATTGTTGCATCAGCCTAAAGCGGGCATTTATACTTTTATTTTTTTAAGTTTTTTACCGGGAAGCTAAGGCAAACACGAGGCAAGCACGAGGCAAGCACGAGGCAAGCACGAGGCAAACACGTGGCAAGCACGAGGCAAACACGAGGCAAGCACGAGGCGAGAGCATGGAGGGTCGAAATAGGCGCTAGTGGAGGAACTGCATTTTCTTGCACTCCTCCCCTCGCGTGTATATCGTCCCTAGCACCTTGCACATAGGTCGTAACTCGCGTTAACCTCGCGCTTGTCTAAAAGGCGTAAAGGCGTAACCCAATTAACCACAGTTTACTCTGAACATCCCGATAGGTTATCCTAGCAATAACTATCACTCGATTAATCTCGTGTAGCCCCTGAGGACTTATTTTCCTGGGGGGGGGGGGGGTAACCTAATCAGCTCCCTTACTCCCTTACCTCTGAAACTAATACATAAGCCGTCTACGCGACCAAAGGATGATTGGGAAGCCATTTTCTGACTGAATCATCTATATGACAACAAATACAAACACACCTAAATCCAAATGGCCTTGTTTCGCTCCCATCATCAAGAACAAGTTTTGCTCTAAATCCTCCTTGTTGGTTTAAATGGAGGTGAAACTGGTCTTCCGCGCTCAGGACGTACTGTGAGCTGCCGAGAACCGGTTTTATCCATATCGCCAGAGAAAAGCTTGAACCTCCAAGATTTATGGCAGGTACAGTTGGTTTGAAGCTTCCATTCATAAAAAGAAAGGTTCCGCTAGCATCGCTGAAGTAACTTGCATTACTACAAGGAAACATTATGAAGCAAAGTTCATTTCATTTATAAAATTTTCCCATATCAATTTCAATGTTTTCTTAACCTTGAGAACTCAATAACCTTTACGGAGGTTTCCCTACATTTCGATAAAGGCATTGATACATTGTTTTAGAAATATTTTCGCGATGATTTAAGTTTTGAGATATTTGAGGAATTTCCTAGTGAAAACAAAAGATCGAGATAAGCACCAATATTTCGTAAGAAGTGCACGCGAACAGAAAAATACAGGTTCAGCTGTTACATTAAAGACGTTCCACTCCGTAAGCAGCGCATGCGCAGTCCTTTTATTACTCGTTGAGAGACTCGCAAAGGTTCCCCACCTCCCCCTTTCATACTTCAAAAAACTGTCCAAATAGGGAAATAAGATAGAGAGGGAATGTTTCCATCAACCAAACCCAGTCAGTGTCTTGCTACGGAAATGCTCACATTTATCCAAGAAAATTTGAAAAGGTATTTTTTCCTTTGGCAGTTTGGCGTACCTTCCTCGTTACAGCAAGTGTCAGAAATTTTGAAAAATTGAAAAATTACATTGATATGAAAAAAAAAGCTCTAGAAAGAAAGACATGATCCGAATAAGTGTGTAGTAAAAAGAAATTCAAGTCAGCGCGACCCATACATTGGGAAAATATAAATACGTAATTCCTTACAGCTTAAGTTGTTAAACTGGTAATGCTTGAGGACTAACCTGACATTTTCGTCACGACCGTCAAAAAACCAGTGAGCAACTTTCTTTAAAGGAATTCCTACAGAAGGAAACGAATGAAATAAAGAAGTTGGTTTCACTTTTACATGCGAAATTCCTGGTCACGGGACATCAGTGTTAGACAAATTTACAGGAAGGAGTAGCGTAGCGACTCATTACACCGGGAGAAACGACTTGCCACGACGACTAAGCTACCGTCTTCTACACCTGGATCTGAGGCGGAAAATTATATAAATATGACCATAGATAGTTGAAGCGACTCGCTATTTAAATTTCATTTAAATAAACTGCTGTGAAGTCTCTATTTATCACAAAGTTCAAAGTAATAGGAAGGGTACACTGAACATCGGGCATGGTCAGATTAAAAAAAAATAACGACAATTACAACAGATAACCAAGACGTTTTCTTATCACAAGCATGAAACGTAGATACGATTCTGGGTCCCCATGAGGAACGACCTCAGAGCTCTCATACTGTACCACTGAGCCACAGAGACTCTACAGTGAGCAAAGCTACTCTAACGTTCATTTGCGACAAACATCCTGCATACCGTAAGGACCAATAATGTCCAAAGCGTGTACCCAAAAGATTTACCATCTTTATTATTCTGACCGAGAAATTTCTCGGATTTCCCAGCCATTGGCTTCTCTTTATCTTGGCAAGACGGATTGCCGTGATAATCGAATGAAATTTATCAGTTTACCTTCAACAGTGGGAGGACAGGAATCCTGAGCTGAAAATTGGACGTCATCAATAGCAATATCTCCATGGTAACCAAGTCCTCTGATACCTTCTATGATGACGATCTATGGACAAAACCAGTCAAACCAGTATTAGAAGCTCTTCTTTGTGAATGGCGAGATCACTCAATACAGGCCACTAGTTGATAAAAACATTCTGCATAACGATAACTTAATATCATATCTTAAGTTAGGTACTAAGCGCTGCCTGATCTAAGCAAATCATGCTTAAAAATAGGTTATGGGTTCCAAGACTGCAAGACTCTCCCCAAGCACATCCGAATCGGACAATGTTTGGAAAGACTCGTTCTCAACGATGTTCAGTGCCCTGATATCAACTTGTCAAGTCGCACATAACTTTCCAAAGAGCAGCGAATAAAGAAAATTTAGTTTTACCTCTACAAAGTCCGCGTCAAAAGGCACTTGTGCAAGTTTCCACGCGTCTCCTTGATTTCCCTGTAAATGCCACGCCAAATGCGGAACGACTGACGAAGGTTGAAAAGTGGTGTCATAAACTTTGAGCTGTCCTATATCCGCGCCCCACATGTGGTACCAAAACTGAAGACAGTTCACCCTAAACACTTTGAAGATGACACGAGCTTTGTCTCCAGGTTGACGGGGGAAAGATGTCTCTATGTACAGGTAATGGCCTGTATTGAGGCAATAATCTAAGTAAGAACCACATCTTTTCACGTAACATTTAGTAACAACAAAATTCAACAACATTTTGGGTCATACTTTCACGAGTCGCACAAATCAACCATGGGGGCTCCGAAATTATTCAAGGGTCTCCCTCATGGGCGAAGCTTCCTCTGATTTCCTTCGCTATTCGAGAATAGGTCATCATTAACATTTTCCCACGCTTCAGAAAGTTTTCTTGTCAGTTTTCCTGAATTTGAGTTTACACTGTCTCCTTGAGATACATTTCTTTGTATTAATTGGCCGTTGTGTTTATTCTCGAACTGCTAATATGATGATAAAAAATATAACAAAATTCTCGAGCGTGATTGGTAATCAGCACTTAGAAGTTCGTGTAGTTGGACAAAGTACAGTTTTTGAACGCCATGCCTGCATGATTGGAAAGAAAATAATCTTTGTGTGATAAGACGTTTTGGTTCATTTTCTCGTGGTGAAGTCAACTTCTATGTTTTCATTTATAGATGAGTAAAGACGATGGGTGTTTAGTTTCTCAGATTTTGTCGTAGTTTTAACTAATTGACATGCTCCCTCCCCCTACCAGACACAGTACTGCTTGCGTGTACTGCAGCAACCCCACGCATGCCAAGCACGTGTAGTTCGTAGGAATTACACGCGCTTCCATGACCAGTGCTTGTAGTTAGGCGCATGCAGTAGAAAAATTGCATGCGTGCAGTGGTTTACGCGTAGTTTCTTGTAATGACGCACAGCGTGCATGTTTTGTGCGTGTAGTTGTAAATGCACGCACGTCAGATGCGTGTAATGCTGCATTGCACGCGAGTGGTACGGTATGTACGGACATCATAGTTATTGAATTGATCACCAGAAATCATTCATTACCTGAGGACGAATTCGAAGTGTGATCCACACATGGACCTGTGTTGTTAGTTGGAGTACATGCCCGGTTTCTCGTCCAATCAAAATCGTTATCATACATATTTTCCCAATGACAACCGTCATGAGTAAAAGTACAGATCCCTTCAGACCCTAGAGTTAAAAGCATAAATTTCTCTGAACCACTTTTCACAGACTGGGAGGCAGATTATCCTCCGAAGAGGTACTAAAGCTTCTATTTACCTCTAACTACGATCAGTCTTTTTTTTTCCCAACGTAATCTGTGGCGCGAATCGGTAGGAATCAGTGAAGAAAAAAGAGAATATCTTGTTCATGAGATAAGGTGTCCTAGCGTTACGACACGAACGTTTCTTGGCCCGCGAAAAAGTCTGAGTCCTTGAGTAGAGCTAGCGCGCGAGAAAGTTTGAGTCCTCGAGTTATGCGAGCCTGCGAGAAAGCGAGTCCTCGAGCAAAGCGAGCCCGTGAGAAAGAGGAGTCCTCGAGTAGAGCTAGCGTGCGAGAAAGTCTGAGTCCTCGAGTACAGCGAGGCGGTTAAAGGTCTGTGAAGAGTGAGGCAGTGTAATTGCCTCGTCAGTTCTCAATGTGTAACTTCGTAGCTCAGTTCATAGAAGCACCCAAATATTATCTGGAAGGCACGGATTCGAATCCCGCTGAAGCCTGAATTTCTTCAGGCTTGTTTCTTTCCATTTCTAAAATTGCAGTCCACTTGTGAGTAGCATTTGTTTTCTTAACCTTAACAATTGTATATCAAACTCCACTGGTTATGTTTTTAGCGGCATTTTTCTCGTGGCCAACATTATCCCCATTTTCCCGAGAATATAAAATTCTATTGAAAATGATTTATTCATTAAGTTCTTTTGAGATTGTACTTGCAATTAAAGATGCATTGATATAACTACCATTCTGTTCTGTGTATTGTATATGTACCGATCGGGCAGATGTTATCAATGCCTTCTTTTGTTGGGGAAGAGTTTTGATTTTGTGAAGGTCTTGCGTGAGAGAACATGATGACAAATTGTGTTAATCGGGCTTAACAAGACAACAAATATAGATTGAAATTAAGCAAGCAAGCCTGGACAAGCAGCAAGAGGCAACATCTGAACTTCAAACCGTCTGCCTTCAACTGTTTATGAACTGAAAATAGCAAATATTTGCATGGGTTGCAAATCAAAATGATTTTTCGATTTTTACCACATGGTTCATTTGCAGATTATTGAAGAACTGACTACAAACACAGTCCACCTTTTAGGTTTCCTGATGCGAGAAACTCCAGCTAAAACTAATTGTTCTGATTATTCAAAGAAAGTTTAGCCGTTGTTCAACAAAACCGCGTCCCAAACTATCCTAAATTTAGCTGATAATAAATAAGCAAATAGACTTTGGCAGAAGCCTTTTTCGCGCGCATGCAGCAGCGAGTTTAGCGACACACCGCCTCATTTCTCTTGCTTTGTTGAACTGATCACTTAGCACTCATAAACGTTATCTTCAGCAACAGCAACAAAAAAAACAACGACCCGTCTTATATTGCAAATTGCTTTACCTAATGGTTCCGGGAAAGCGATTATCAGATTCAGGACGCAAAGAATGATTATGACATACGAACACCTCATGCTCTCGAGAAGTACCAGCCTGCAAAATATAAAAAAGAAATAACAGCTTAGTAAACCTTCGAACACGTTTAAAACCTTTTTAAAATTCGCTTTTTTATGATTTCATTTTTATCTCGATTTCCTCTTGACGATTTGTTGATCTGAGCGCAAACACAGTCCACTTTTTTCTTCCTTAAGTACGCGTTTGATGAGTGAAGCTGAGATTTTTTTCTAGATGTCATTATGAAAACTGCCGATAAAAAGATACAGCAATGGAAAATTCATCTGTTTAAATATGTAATGACAATTCAAGCTTTCTTGAAAACAAAAATTGAGAAAATAAATCTGATGAATCATGAATAGCTTACCCTTTCGCTAAGACAAAAACACTGAGTTCATGCGAGCGGCTTTCCTCTGATCTGTGGCCTTGAAGAATCAAAAGCCAAAACCGCGGATACGTTGTAAGATTTCCTTTAATTTCTACTGTTTGGCACCTTTCATGTGACACCAGACCTTCCGTTTATTAAAAAACCGTACGTTTTCGCTCCGGTCATCCTGGGAGAATCACAGAAGAGGTGACATTGATTTTATAGCGTTAAATGGCTCTAATCAATTAAAGTTTTCAACGAGCCTAACATTTCATTTACAGATTGTTTCCTTTTTGTCTTGAATGGGTCTTGATAAATGATAAGATGGATCAAAAGACTGATTATAGCACCTACTTGTTAGGGTCAGATGGTATAGTTTCACACATGGAAATTACTGATTGGTTTTTTTGTAACATCAATAAATGCAGTTTTGCAGGTTCAAAATAGACGAAAATTAGAAGGGAAAAACTGACGTGGCATCTACGATTTCTCTGAAATGCAGACAAAAATAAATTTATTTAGATTTCGACATATCTTATCCACAAAAAAATAAAATAAAGGAAAAAAAACGATTTGACACCCGATGGGGCCCAACCTATATTTTAAATAAAACAATCCCGTCTTTATGAGTATAAATTTTTTCAAATAGCAGCTGGCGTACTTGGTAATTGCAAATCCTTCCTGGCTTTTCTCCAGCTGCCTTCATTTGGTTCCTAAGAGCACAATAGAACTAAATATACACGAGCGTATAATCACTTGTGTTACGATGTAGAAACAGTGTGCTATCGATTGTTGCAGATCAGGACGTTTCTATTGCCGTACTAAGAGGTATCAATAAAGTTTTCCATAAGTAGTGGCCGATTATGCAAGTGGTTGTGCCGTAAGTCGAAACCCAAACACGACAGCCTGGTCGCAGGTTGAACAGACGGCGGTAAGTGGTCTTCTAAGTGGTGGCAAACCGTCGGTAAGCGGCTTTTATTGAAATCCCTGCCGAACTGTTTTTTTATGTCAGGCCACAAGTTAAATGCAAACGTGTCAGAGTACTTCGCACTTTGGTTGTGTGCTATTGGTGGGTCACAGTGCTCTGATATTGGTCACGCACTTCAGCCCTTATTGCCATAAGGGGCGGCCAATGTTGCCTTGAAAAATCGTGGGTCTCGCAAACTTTTTATACGACCTCGAAAATCTGTTCGACCTTTGCGATGATCCTCAAAGCCTCACATTTCTAGTAATAAGAGAATTTTTTCTTTGTCCCACGCTCGTGACAAGACGAAAAAAACGTTTTTCATTATTTTCCCTCTTATCATAATTTTCATCCGCAATCGACCCACGCATTAATTTTTCTTTATGATCTGAAAATTTTAAAGTGTTTAAACGTCAAGTTTCTCAGGCGCAGTGTGTCATTGATGGACTAAAATAAATCTTGATGAAGTCAAACCGCAAAATAAGGAAAACGAGACAGTAAACGAAACTTCCCCCGTAACTGGAAACGTATGAAGGGTAAATATTGTACCACCTTGCTTAAAAATAAGCACCAGCATTTATTCCCTAATAAATATTAAAAGGTGACGATTTGAAATTAGTTTTCAGCGATATTTCCGTTCCATAAAATCAAGATGCAGCATACTCTTGGCCCAACCGAGTTAGGGTCCGTTTTTAATTCAAATATTGTTCATATAGATACATAAATAATTTTAAAATAATCAAAAGAGTACATGACTTGGAAAGTCATGACAACGTTTGTAGCCACAGTCGCTTTTATTATCATTAATTTGGCAGTGAGATAGAATATTTTCAGTTAATATTGTCTGAACGTAACACCAAATTGTTAAACTACACATGAAGGAAATTTACGGGATTAAAAATTCTAGAACTTGCAGCAGAATCTTTAAAGTCGAAAGATCTCCCTTGCAGACACCATGATTACACATGCGCACGACAACGGGTGTTTATTTATAAGTGAAATAAAGAGAAAATTAAGACAGAACAAAACGCGTCGCGCGTTTTTTTAATTGAGAAAAGACAATCAGAACATCTTTAAGTATTAATGATTTTTTAAAGCACAAATGCTAATAAATTGATTTGTTGAAAGAAGAAGCACGAGTGTTCACGGTATTCTAAAGACCTTAAGGCACTGCTTAATTGCGCGATTGAAAAGTGATTTTATCCTTCAGCCAATGCCATTCGTTTGCGCTAGAGACCGCAAATTTCACATGACGACAGACGCACTGTAAGGGATGAGTTAATCACTAGATGGCGTAGGAACAACACATCAATTAAGTGCTCTTATGAATAGGATTTTTTAAAACGCTAATCACCGTCGGATATGTTTAAAAACACTCTTTTAAATAATTCAGAGTTTTAACTAGAGGGTGGCGTATTCAAACTTTTTTTTTGAGTTGCTTCATTCGCCTTCCGTTGAAAAAGCTAAGGAACTGTCTACCTTTATCATAAAATTACTGGTAAGTTTCGGTGAGAAAAATGAAAGTAGCTGGTTTGGAGTTAAGATGATGCATGTCTGCACAACAAAGGAGAGACTGGGAAAGCGTTTAAAAAGTTAACAAATACCTGTTAACGGTAAAAGTGGCAAACGAATCGCAACAAAAATGCAATTTGTATCTGCTACAGTCTCACAATTATGTTGAGCTTAAAAAAGCTTTAGTGTAGCAGCGCCTACATAAAAAATTCCATCTTATGCTAAACACATCATGTGGATAACGACTTCGTCTTGAAGTCTCACAAGGCGAACAGATTGACTGTTGAATACTAAAGCCTGACAGACCCGCCGTTGTGGCGCAAAGTTTCACGAAAGATGTGAATAGCATCAGTCTTTGTTCTATTTTGTGAGATTTTTTTACAGTCATGTTGTAGTAAGTGTTATTTTTCTTGCTTACGACAAGTTTGAAAATAGCTTATTCACAAGCCGGCAAGGCGCAATTACAAACATTTGTTAAAAAAATTGATTAGAATGGTTACATTTACATTTTGGATTACCTTCGATCTCGAAAGAACATTTTTAGTTTCTTCATAATTATTACCTAAATAATTTCGCTTTTGATATTCAAGTGATATTCAAAACAATTTGTGGTTTATCTTAGGTTTGAGCCAGAAATTTGTTTGTGCATCTTGAAAAATGTGTCCTATCAATGTTCTCTGCAGTTTATTCGTAGTTCTAACATGTTTGTCTGTCGCATGAAACTGTACAATGGAAGGTTTTGCTTCAATCAAGAAGAGTTTTTAACTACAGAGAGCGTAACTTACAAAAAGATTACCTAGTATGTTTCTCTTCAGAATGTACATTTGATGTCCAAGAAAGAACAAAGCCAAAATGAGGTAAGAAAAACAAATAACGTTAGAAAATGGTAACAAAAAAGTTAATAAATGGATGAAATGTTGCCAATACCTAACTGAGGTGAAACCGCGTTTTTATATGCAAAACGTTATCTGACTTTAAAGTTACATCACTGTCACGTCCAGATAATTGTATTTATTGAAACGAACCTTGCTCCTGAGGAATATATTTGTGAAAGATACATTATAATTCTCGGCGACCGTTTTGTAAACATGCTCAAGAGATCACCTAGGGCGATAGACATTTAGACGTTTTTCATTCACTTGCAAAATATATACAGTGTTTAATTTTAAGCCTACTGTATTTTTATATCTTGCAGAAAAAAGTTTCTAGTGTTTCTAGCGGTTTTATTCTTTTTCAATTGTGGTTCCAGTGGCCAAGATATTGTACCTTTAATTGGGCCTTCACCTGAGAGAGGTTAGTACAAGTTCCGTTTTACCCCTTTCCTCGCGAACGCCAAAATTCAAAACGGCAGGGCGATGAGTTATAACAAACGTTTGCTTGTAATGTGGTGAAAACACTACCGCGAACAAAAAGGTTAGTAAAAACAAGCTTTCCTTTTCTGCCTCAATACAAGAGCAGTCGTTTTTCTAAATTCTCAAGCAAAAAATTTTGAAAAAACCTCCTTTAAATATAAGTAAATGACAAAAAAAAATATCCTTAAAGAAACATTGATAAATGCATATATATGAAAGCGAGATTACAAATTTCAATAACAGACGGACTCAGCAGGAAAATTGATCCTGGTTTCCGTGTGTCCTGTTCTTCCGTCCATACTCGTCTCTACATCAGCCAAACGATCACCAACGACCTAGGCGATCGGGATGACCGAAGTGATCCTTCTCAGAGAACCGAGTTTTTGTTCAAGCCTGGTTTCCCGTGACTGCTCGGATGATCCCAAAACTGGGGGGTTGGGAAGTTTCCGTGAAATGGCCAAAAAGATTAAAAAAAAACGTTGAGATCCAGCAAGTACAATTTACAAGAGAAAATATGGGTCCGTTTATTTTCTCTCGAAATTATTTAATGTTTTAAATTCCGTAATTGCCCCCACTATCAACAAAATCATGGCGTGATCTATAAGATAAAATTCTGTATTGAAGAGGAATTAAAGCTGTCCGCAAAAACCCTATTAATCAATAACAGTGTTTATACATTCCTTACTTAGGGACAAGAACTTGTCGTTTTTCCAATGGGCTATGCGCCTGGCAGAATGTTGAAGATGGTGATGATTTTGACTGGACACGTCATGATGGGTGTACACCAAGTGAAAATACAGGACCTTGTAACGACCGCACGTCCGCGAATGGGACTGGTGAGTTGGTACCGACCGAAGTTGTGGCATGGCTTGTTCTCAAAACATTTACACTTCGCTTGCCACAAGACAGAAGTAATAACAAATTGAAGCCCGGGGGGGAGAGGTAGGGGAGGCCTCCTCCAAACTGAAAAGTTAAACAGTACTTATTACAATGGCGATAAATGAAGCAATCTAATGCTGAAATAAGTTGCGTTGAACACTTGGAAAGGTTTTGTGAATGAAGTATTCTTTTCATTTAAATGCAAACAACACCTTAGTTTGCGAAAATCACAACAAAATACCAGTCATTTTGATCTTCTAATTACCTGAAAAGCGCCATGCGGAATGCATGTCAAAAAATGGTTTTTGTTCTTACTATTAAACAATAGCTGTTTACAATCAGGATTCCCAAGGGAACTTACAGACGATGATAGCAAGCTTGAAATGCCGCTAAATCGTAAATGAAGGTCATTAGAATGTTCAGATTTCAAAATTGACTGATAATTTTCTCCTTCTTTCGTATACGTAATGCTTACTTCAGGTTTTTTTCAGTTTACGAAAGTTGCATAAATAAATGCTCTTGCTATTAACTGTATTCTCCCAAAGCTTTGGATATGCCTTTGAAGAGTATTTTGTTTTTTAACCAGGAAAGTACCTCTACATTGAGTCGTCATATCCACGATTGCCAGGACATAAAGCTCGTATCACACGGGAGTTCGAACAATTCAACTGTCTCAAACTGTGGTATTACATGTCTGGAGCTGATATTGGCTGGTTGAGTGTCTATCGGTGTTCCGAAACAGATCAAGAGACCTTATTATGGAGTATGAACAAGGACCAAGGGGAGGAATGGAAACAAGTGCAAATAAACTTAATGGACAGCGGTAATAACGAACACACAAAGGTGGGCGGTGTAAACATTCATGAGCTATTCTTTATATTTAGCTTATGGGAGAGCATGATCAGCGCCAGCGAAAATCATTACAAGAGTTATCTCAGTAAACTCCTGTCAGGCCCGGATGGCAGAGAGGTATGAGAAGAGGAATGGATCTATCCAATCCCTATAGAGTAATGAAACCTCGGATTAAATCTAGACCGAAACAATAACAGAAGTTGAGAGGATCAACCTCAGTGACATAAACCTAAATAGACCAATTCTGAAATATCTTTAGCCTCTTTTTCAAAACGAGGCCTAGTGCTCAACCATTCGTATGAAAATGCGTTTAATTTGCATGTGAATGAAAACTTACATTCCTATGAAAGGCGAGCACCAGGACCGCCTTTCAGAAAGAGGCTGAAGGTAATTTGGAAACGGGCAGTTTAGTCAAAAGACATTAATTACCCATAACTTCTCACCTTTTTATCGACGAAATTTTTCATGTTTCCCTCATTGGTTTTTTTGGATCAATATCAGTATCTGGTCAACTGCTCACCTACCCCTCCCCTAACTCAACAACAGTCAATTGACAACAAGTTAAGGTTAATGTTGGGTTAGGGGAGGGTAGGAAGGCAGTTGCCCAGATACTGATATTGATCCGTTTTTTTTTCCTTATAGATAATCATCGAGGGAGGAATTGGAAATGGTTACCATGGTGATATCGCAATCGATGACGTAACCCTGAATAGAGAATCCTGCAGCGATGTTGGACTTGGTTGTTATAATTACTGATAAAAAAATTTTTTCCGTCAATAGCTAATGCTGGAAAAGTTTAACAATAAAGGTTTAATTTTTTATTCATTTTTGGTTTGTTTCCAGGTTTCCCTATGAAACAGGTTGCCCATTATAGATTGGACGGTAGAGAGAATGACGTAATGTGAGTACATTTGTGTAAACCAAAATCTTACCCAGATTTCTAGGTCGCTTCCTATTTCAGCAGGGAATTAAAAAAAAAATAGGGTGGGGCATTTGAACGCAATCTTTGCCCCGGAGGTGAGAAGGAAAAAAAAAACAATCTTTAAAACTAGAAATATCTGGGGGATGAAGAAGCTTCGAATTGATCGACTCATGATTTGCAAAGAGATGAATATCACGAGAGTCGATTGATGGTCCAAAGTAGGTAAAGGTAACCTGCCGGCACAGACGAACGGAAATGGCCACCTCAAGATCTGGTTTAACTTTAAATCTTATTGGCTATGGGGGTGATTCACGTCACTGAGGTTTGGTTTCACGACCACCCACGACGCGATGTAAATCAAACCTAACCTAGTATCGGCTTCCACAACCAGTTGAGATAGATCTAAATAAGAAAAAATGATTAAATATCCTTTTAAAATGAAAATGCAATCAATTATTTTTAGGCTGGACGGAAATACTTCATATAAACTACAACAAGGCTGGAGAGCGGTGTACCTTGATGGTGTGACGTCATTGATAAGTTTTCCCAAAGGGCTTTTTATGAGTAACATCAGCTTCACGGTGGCATTGTGGGTGCTGACGCAGAAACCGGATGTTGATTCAATTCTCTTTGCTTCATTTGACCTGTTTCAAATCAAGCTTAGTAATACGACTGTTGAGGCAGGGATGATGGGCAAGTTCTCCTGTTGCTTATTCGACCTAACTGGCAGGTAAGTTATCTGTAATAAGTACCGAAAAAAACTCCATGTTAATTAGGTTTTTGAAAACTCCAAACACAGATGTACCCATGGATAAGCCGCACCCTTGATTTTTGGCTTCAATTTTGTGAAAAAAAGTGCGGCTTATACATGGACGTTTACGGTAGGCATGCTATGAAGGTAATGTGTCGTATCGCATTGAAACTGATGTTACATTTCCAAATCCTTAATTACTTTGACAGAAAAACTTAACCATTTGTTTCTGTATGGGGATAACAAAAGAGTGTCGATGTTTTCTGCACCTGTCAAGTCCGGAAGAAAAAGACTGACAAAACTAAGGATCTTAATGTTTTAGGGTGGTAGCAAAATAGATGAAATTACGGTCTGTGTTTATCAGTCATGATAGAATATATGAATTTATAAGTATAGAACATGAACTTTTGCGAGACGTTGATCTTAGATTCTCTACCATCTTCAATTTTAAGCTTAAGGTAGATGGTCATGAAATATTTTTCATTTGATCGCCGTGTGAACTGATCATCATTTGATCTGAAATTCTGGGAACCCAATCAGAACCCAGCGGTAATCCAACAGGAATCAGACAGAAATTCTACAGGGACCCGATGTAAGCCCGACGGGAGCCTGTCAGGAGCCCGAATGGAACCCGACAGGAGCCGGACGGAAGCCCGACGAAAGCCTGACGGAAGCCTGACGGGAACTCATCGGGAATCCAACGGTATCCTTCTAGGAATCCAATTATGAATCCCGGGAGAAAACCAGTGTGCTCCCGTTAGTAAACGAAAGTTTACATAGATTTGACTTCATTTTACAGAACTTAAGCGGGTCCTAAGGGAAAAATGACCACTGACCTTAATTTTAGCGCCGATTGATTTCTTTTTGCAGTTCAATAAAAGCAAACACGTGGACGCACGTGGCAGTAACGTGGAACTTAGAGCAGCGTACCGCTTGTCTTTGGGTAGATAACGAGAAGGAAACTTTTCAAGTTAGTCATTCGGTAGATCTTCCATTCAAGTCCGATGCGCAATATTTTCATATCGGACCTGGAAATGAAAACCGTAACTTGTCACGCTACCAAGGCTATATCAGAGATGTGAAGCTATTCGAAAAAGGATTGAGTCAAGCAGAAGTTGAAGATATAAAAGGTATTTTGACTTTCTTGTTTTTGGCTCTGAGAAAAGTAGGATTGAGCAGGGAAATACTAAATTTAGCCCAGATTACATAAATCGTTCGCTTCTTCACAAAACCAAAACATTGCCTGAGAGCTCAACGATCACATCTACGTGTTGATGTGAGCGGGCAACGATCACCCTCTCTTTTGACAGATGTTGATCGGCCTGCTTAACTATAAAAGAGAAGGGAATCATTACAGTTGTTCCATGGTAGTCGAAGAATCGCATTGAGAAGGGAGAACGTTGATACGTTCCAAATCTTGAATGGATCAACTTTCAATCCTAGAAAGAGATGTTGGTGAATTTTTTACTGGTCACGTTTTGGCTGAGGCAACAGGAAAGCCGATGAAAATTTTGACAGTCGATCTTTTAAATTTGTAGGTCCAGTGTGTGAACCTCCATGCCAAGCCCCAGGCTTCTGTAGTCGTGAAATGAGCAAATGTTTTTGTGGAGATCGAGACCTGGACTATGTAACCGAATCGTGCGGAAATGGTGAGATTTCTTTGAATGTCTCAAGGGTGCCATTAAGCCTCGATTTGATGTCTTCGACCCAGTGCTTTTTTTCCTGCGTCCATATCGAACTTGTGCCAATGGATAGGGAAACCATGTCGTGCTCATGGACAGGGGGGAACCTCCCCTGAAGCTTTAAGGATGGGGTTAACAAATCCTGCCAATACTTATCAATACTCTTTATTTCCTTTTTTTTTGTACTCGGGGCTTTGGCGCTGTCCACACATCACCATACAGTCTATTGGGTCTTTTAAGACTCTTAACAGGGAAAGAGGCTTGCTGATTTGATATGACGACGAGAATCGTGTATAAAAGAAATCAAATATTTATCTTTCAAATATTTTTTTGGTTTTTTTCCCAGCTCTTGTGGCCACCATCTACAATGAAAGCATAAGTTATCTTCCTTTTGACGAATCGAACCTTTTAGATTTGAAAACTGGGAATCCACTTTCTTTGGTTCACTCACCAGATGGATCTAATGATTTTGCAGATCAAGTAAATAATGTATCATTGATCATTGGTCCAGTAAACAGAGCCATTCAGCTTTCGGGAAAAGCTCATCTTAAACTCCTCGAGACTAGCTGCTTTGACCGACCATCCTTGTGTCAAAATGGGATGACTGTGGCCTTTTGGATAAAATTGTTTGGACCAAAGTTCAGCCCTTCGTTTTTCCTCTCGCCATTGCCAACTTCGGAAAGTGTAACTGTTGAGTACTTAATGTACCACGAAGGCGTGGCTTTTCGTGCTCACATAGAAGATGAGTTACTTGCTGGGATCGAGGTATTTTTCTCATCGCAAACTCACTTTTGTAGCTATGGGGTCCCTGTACCCACAAATGCCTGGAGTCACGTGACCATAATGTGGTTGCACAGAGGAGCCATCGAGATTTTCTTCAATGGCCACAGGTTACCAGCTTATGCTAACTGTACTGAAACATCGACTGCTTTGGGGTTTGAGGCAGTTAGAAAGATAGGAATTGGAAGCAATAAGTTCTTACTTTCAATGGATGAGTTGGCAGTGTGGAACAAAGCTTTATCTCTTTCGGAAGCAGAGAAAATCTTTTCTTACATACACACAGGTAAAGAAGATTTCCGTGTGATACCTGGTTTCAAGAATGTTTAAATGTTGTCGTTTTTATTTCCGCGGATTTTTCAAATTGTCCTTAATCCGCAAAAAAAAAAAAGAAAAATTTGAGTGGTGAGTCAAGTGCCGCTTCGTATTCGGACCCGACTCAAAATATCGTTTACCAATCATTCACTGTCTGCCTTTCTTATTAATAACTCAGCTATTAACAAAATCTCAAAACATGTTGAGTTTCTACTCTTATTTATATTCTGTCACTTGTATAAAAAATCGCAAGTTTCAGTAGCTCCCTTAAGATATTTCGGAGATCTCAAATAATTTGTTCCTGCATGATAAGAGAAAATCATCAGTTGGGAAATTATTCATGCTATCCCGTCGAGTGAAATAGGGTAGAATTCTCAAAGGGTAGACATCTTCTTTGGATACAAACCAACAAAGTTATCAGACATTTGCCATAATTCGTCTGACTTTATCAGTAACACGATAACCATCAAACAGAAAAGCATAATGAAAACTTCATACATGCGGCTATTCGCGAACGGATAATTTCGAATCCAGCTTCCTAGTAGCCTACGTGTAGCCTTACCCTACCCCCCTTGGAGAAATAGAGATAATGATGACGTCACATAACACGATTTGTGTCAGGTTTTCGTTAACGTTCCCTCCCTTCCATTTTCCAAAGGGGGGGGGAGAAGGGTACGGCTACACCCAGGCTAACTTCCTAGTTCTGTAGGAAATGATCACGTTTGGTTTTAAGTGAAGATTTGATGCGATACAAGGAGACAGTTACACAAAGTTTCTCTTTTTGCTCAGTAAAACCCAAGAAGGTGCTTTTTGAATTGAAGTTCCCACACGAGGCTTGGCAGGACAGACTTAAAGATCCTGAGAGCGATAAATACAACCTTTTCACTGAAAAACTGACTGAGAAGGTAAGAATTTGCTTGAAACTCTACACAAGTTATAATGGTCATTACAAGTTTATTCCACTTGTTTTCTTTCAAATTAAATTTTTCGCAAAGCTTTTTTTCTTTCAAATTGAATTTTTCGGAAAAAATTTTACTGGCGAGAATTTCCTTCGTATTTCATCCTTTCTTTCAGTTCTCATCTCTGTTTATTGAGACTCCTTACTTCACCGGGATGAAAGTTCACAATTTTAGGTTGGTGATTTGCAGTTCTTATGATTTAAACAAGTAAAGTAGAAAGAAAAAATTTTCAAGAAGCACATAATGAAATAAATAATTATATTTTGTGTTTTCCTTTCTTAGAGCTGGAAGTGTCATCGCAAATCTAACCCTGTCATTCGATATGCTTTCGTACGACGTCATACTCTTGATAGAAGAAGCTTTATTTACCAATAAGTCTCTGGGAAACATGGCGATCGAGTGTGAGGCAATTCGCTTTGTGAATGGTATGAAATTATTTGAACAGACTTACAGTTCGAAAAAGAACTGTGTCAAATTAACGATTGGTTGATTAATGATATACGTATCAGTATTGGTCAGTTTATTATGTGATAGCGTTTGCTACAAGATTGGCCTCAAATGGTTTATTTTCTTAAAACAGGGTATTTTGAGACGCAATAAGAACAAGATTGTCCTCCTAATAATTTTTTTTAACTAGATGTATTTTTCGTTCTACCCTGAGGCTGACGCATCCTGGCTACCGATAGGTGCATTAAGATTACTAATTAACAAAGTCACGTGCGAGAAACGCGTGAGTGGAGCCCCATATCTAAGGAAATAAGGCTCCTTTCCTGCGGAGAAAATGTTTCTTTTCGTGTGAAAACTGTCCTTTTGTAATTTCCATCAGTGACAAGTTATACCACGAGTACAACACTGTGAAAAAGCATAGCAATGAAAATATAGAACAATGAAAATGCGAAGCAAACGGTGGTAATAAACAATGTGGTCCAATGCATGTTTAAGGAAAATTGAATTTCCGTATG
This sequence comes from Pocillopora verrucosa, assembly GCF_036669915.1. Lineage (NCBI taxonomy): Eukaryota > Metazoa > Cnidaria > Anthozoa > Scleractinia > Pocilloporidae > Pocillopora > Pocillopora verrucosa. Next base: position 2,920,516 of record NC_089324.1, read on the forward strand.
ACAAACAACCTAGATTTCGTAACCTAACTTACACGATGTTCTGAAATAGTGTTTACATCTGAAAATTAATTTTACAAAAGCTTTTCTCTTTTAGTTCCAGACGGAAACGTCAGAATCATTGATGCACATGCCCCAAATAGCACCTGTGTAAGTGTGACCTGGACCGGATTGCCTGAGGAAAAATCTCAGGGAGCACTACAAGGCTATAAGATTCTTTACAAGGCGACCAGTGTTGAGTCGCCCTACAAGGCATTCGTCACGTATGGTGCTGTTACGAGTGTTTTGATTAAGGACCTGAGGCCAAGCACGCAATACATCCTTATGGTCTTTGCCTTCAATGTGTATGGCGATGGGCGCCATAGTCAACCTGTCAACGTCACGACACAAGGTAACAGTGCCTTGATGTTTACGGCACGAGGGAGCTTCGTGTATCAAGCTGCGTGGAACCTTTGGGGATGGGGAAGGGGAGTCATTTCTATATTAATTCCTTCCTTCTTTTTTATGTCTCTCCAACCTTAGCTTCGAATTAAAATAATAGATAGAACAATAGTAATAGAGATTTCTTGGCAGTAATGGGCTACCAGATGACAAATTGATCTTTATAAAAGAGATGAGGGAAAATGGAACTCTAACATACATCCAAAGCAATAGATACGTTTCCTGTTCAAATAGTGATTCTCAAGAGATTAAATTGATATTCAATGTGGACTTATCTTTTGTGATGAAAGACTTCATACATACACTCCAAGTCATTTATTGTGATAATATATATATTTCACTTTTCTTTTTTCCTGAAATTCCTTGAAAGTTTTGTCTTTTCCATTTTTTCTGCGAAGAGCAACGCCTTGAAGTCTATGGTCACAACATAAGCAGCAATGCTATAAAAGTCTTTTGGAACTCGGTATCCCTCGACTTTCTTGGCTTTATCGTAAGGTATTGGGCAATAACTGATGGCGAAGTCACAGCTGTTTTAAGGCAAGTCACCAAGACAACGAACAGTATTCAGCTTGAGGGCCTGGAGGCATTTACAGTGTATGTGGTGCAAGTAAAAGTTGTCGGGATGAATGACACTGCAGGTCACATTTGGGGACAGGCAAAGATTTCAACAGATGAAGCAGGTATGCTTATGTGTACAAACGGTATCTGGAGTTTGCCCGATAGCAAATTCGCCCCTACCTCGAAAATTTCACCCCATGCAATATAAAATGGACCACGCCACCTGCATTAAAAGGAGCACGTACTTTCGTATAGAAGTTAGGGGAAATCGTCTTTGGGTAAATTGGTAAACGGTGGGCAAAACCTGTAATAATTGATGGGGTGAACTCGTCGAAAAAAGGGTGAACTGGAACGGGGCAAACTTGCAGTGGGACGAAACCTTCAAAAACCATATTAACATTATACCTTTTAATCGTTACTTGAACACAATAAATATCAACTAAAACGGCTACCACAGTTTTAAGACAAGAACGAAATTAAAGACTGAAGAGAACTAGTTATCAAGCCTCTTACATCGAAGAAGCCGACAGGGGCCCACACAGGCCAACAAGTCACAATGTTTTAAAACAAAATGGTAAATTACTATAATTAATACCAGTATCTGCACAAAAAAAAGTGTTCCAAAAGTCTTAAATTTTCCATAATAAGCTTGTTGGGTTTTTCTTTTCAGTTCCTTCTGCTGGTCCAAAAATAACTGTGGTGCATAACACAAGTTCCACGTCAATATTTATAAAGTGGGAACCGATACCCAAAGACAAAATTCGGGGAATTCTTTTAGGATACAAACTTGTGTTTGCTGAGGCGGGATCACAACGCCCAACATTTTTAACGGCAAGTTCAAACGCCACTTCTGCCGAAGCAATTGACCTAGAAAAGTTCTCTATATATGTGATTGTTATACAAGGATATACAAGGAGGGGGACTGGACTTGCCTCTCATGTGCAGTCTAGCACAGGCGAAGACGGTAAATCGATTTTTTTTTTTTTGATATTACAATAGTACTAGCATTTCTCCTATCTCTTGAACTTTACTTAAGTTGAATCTATTTACCATTGTCGTCATGGTAATCTGATAAATTAACGTTAACGTTTGGGATATCCAGATAATCATTTGCCGTTTACTTTTTCGTTTCCCAGTTCCGAGCCGCCCGCCAGGAAATGTAATCGCCTTTGCTAATGGCACGGGAATTATACGAGTGACCTGGATACCAGTAGAGGCAGAGTTTGTTCATGGCATTCTGCGGGGTTATAAGGTTCGCTTCAAAGAGCTTGCGCAAACGAGTGCTCTTGATTGGATTACGGAAACTGTCGGCAGCAGCGTAAATTATATCGAGCTCAGTGGGTTAAAGCCTCAAACAACATATGAAGTGCAAGTGTCAGCGTTTACTATTAGAGATGGAAATTATAGTGAGAGCGTAATTGCCACCACACATAAAGAGCGTAAGTAAACGTCTCTAACCATTAAAAACCTCTTGCGTAAAGATTTCAATGTGGCCAAACTATTGACGTCGTTCGTAAACCACAAAATCCGTTTCACGATAGAACAGTTGAGTATTTTGGGGCACAGGCTGGAGTGTGAGTAAGTGAGTAAATAAGTTTTCCTAAAAGAACTTGTAAGGTAAAAACAAGCAACCTTCCTTAATTCAAGAAAACGCGAGTGACCTAGTTGCGTTTGGTTTTAGTTTTGAACCTGATTGGTTGAGAAACTGGCGCGAGTTTTCTGGACCATGCGAAGTATAGAAAACTAAAGAAATCCCATAATACTTCTCGACACTCCTTTGAAATTTACTCCAATGAACCTTTTTTATTCCATCGCTTTGAGCAGACGTTGACCATCATCATTTTCATCCTCAGCCCTCTCTCATCCACAAAACGTGACAGCACATTCGACAAGTCCTACATCCATAACAGTGAACTGGAACCGGGTAATTGTGACTGAGGTTATAAATGCGAGCTTGTGTTATCTTGTCCAGTGGACAGAAGACGGAAACGGAGTTGAAAGGAATGCCACTGCTAATACCACCTCATATGTGATTACAGACCTCAGAATGGCAACCGAATATAGCGTTTGTGTGGCTACTGTCCACAATGCAGTTATCAGTGAATTCAGCAGTAAAGTACTCGTCCGCACCCAAGATCTGCAAGGTAAGCTGGATAGATGTTTAAATCCAGTAGGCGTGAGGGGAAAAATGAAATTACATCCCAAACCTCGTTAAAAAAACGCGCATTAGAACTAAGAAAAAGATTAAGAGGAGCTGCATATATAGTGCAACCCTCAACATCCAACTGAGATTTGCGTCATCACCTTCGTTTCTTTCCTCTTTAGTACCCAGCTCTCCACCAGAAAACGTTTTCGTACGAACAACCAACCACTCGGACCTTCAAATAACCTGGTCACGTGTCCCTTCCAGTGCCGCTCACAGCGTTGTAATAGGTTATCACGTGCGAGTGGCCCGAGAAAATGGCAAAGAAATCGCGATTGCGACGTGCCCATTTCGTGCGAACACAAGTTTGTCAAACCTGACTGTGTACCAGAATTATTGTGTTGCTGTGGCAGCATTTAGCAGGAGGGGGATTGGACCGGTATCCCTGAGGAAGTGTGCTGTCGTGGACGACGGAGGTATTCCAACGTTTTTTTTAATCTTTGTATTTTCGAATTTCTCTGTATAAGCTTTATTTTCTCCAGGGAAATTTTACAATAATTATTTACATTTCTTTTAAGATTATTGCAGATTTCACATAATCAGATAAGTTTGCCATTCAAAAATTGAATTTGATTTTTCGGTGTTTCAAAATTTCTCTTTGGTAGCTTTTATCAAGAGCTATTGGCTTCGGTGCGAAACACGAAAAATAAACAGTTTGAAGAGTTAGCAAATCCACATCAAATTTCTTCGCTGTTTAGCCATCTAATCGTGTATGCTTAATTGTTGAATTCTTACTTTTGCTTTTCAGCTATTTGTCCCCCTCCCCAGCAGCTAATTGTGAGAAACGTAACTGCAACCAATGCTTCTCTTAAATTGGTTTACGACGGAGCGTGCGTAAATGCTAGCTTTGTCACTGGCTATAGAGTGACGTACTCGAGCAGTGCGAACCGCTCGCAGCTGGAGATTCCGGATGCGAGGTCTACTTCCGTATTTCTTCAAAATCTAATGCCAAACACAACATACCAAGTTGAAATAATGGTGTTAACTTTAAATGGCAAAGACAGTGTTCCTTCTGAGCCTATGCAGTTCATCACAAAAGAAATCAGTGAGTAGATTTTATACTCTTTGAGTAATCGTAATGAAAGCGTTCTTTAACCAGGCTTTTGGTTCCTTAGCTTATTTTGGTGAAGGTTTATTCCAGTGCTTTATTACTAAGTGTCGAATGTATGCTTAGATAATGTAATTCTTCTCTTCCTTTCAAGCTCCTTGTCCACCTCCGTGGCAGCTTGTTGTACGAAACGTCACCGCTACCAATGCCTATATTGAATGGCTTTATGACGGAGCATGCACAAATGCTGGCTTTGTCACTGGCTATAGAATGACGTACTCTAATGGTGTGAACCGCTCGCAGCTGGAGATCCCGGATGCGATGTCTACTTCCGTATCTCTTCAAAATCTAACGCCAAACACAGCATACCAAGTTGAGCTCATGGTTGTAACTTCGAATGGCAAAGACAGTGTTCCTTCTGAACCTGTGCAGTTCATCACTAAAGAGAGCAGTGAGTAGATTTTGCACTCTTTGAAGAATCGCAATGAGAACGTTCTTCAACTAATTTTTGAACTCCTTAGCCTATTCAATAGTTCAGTGAAGGTTTATTCCAGTGCTTTACCACTGAGTGTCAAATGTGTGCCTAGATAATGTGATCATCTCTTCTTTTCAAGCTGCTTGTCCACCTCCCCGGCAGCTTGTTGTACGAAACGTCACTGCTACCAATGCCTATATCGAATGGCTTAATGACGGATCATGCGCAAATGCTGGCTTTGTCACTGGCTATAGAGTGATGTACTCGAGCAGTATGAATCGCTCGCAGCTGGAGATCCCGGATGCGATGTCTACTTCCGTATCTCTTCAAAATCTAACGCCAAACACAACATACCAAGTTGAAATAATGGTGTTAACTTTAAATGGCAAAGACAGTCTTCCTTCTGAGCCTGTGCAGTTCATCACAAAAGAGAGCAGTGAGTAGATTTGCACCCTTTAAACAATCGCAATGAGAGCGTTCTTTACCCAGGGTTTTGGTTCCTTATTCTATTTTGGTGAAGGTTTATTCCAGTGCTTTATTACTAAGTGTCGAAATGTATACTTAGGTAATGTAATTTTTCTCTTCCATTTAAGCTCCTTGTCCACCTCCGCAGCAGCTTGTTGTACGAAACGTCACTGCTACCAATGCCTATATTGAATGGCTTTATGACGGAGCATGCGCAAATGCTGGCTTTGTCACTGGCTATAGAATGACGTACTCTAGTGGTGTGAACCGCTTGCAGCTGGAGATCCCGGATGCGATGTCTACTTCCGTATCTCTTCAAAATCTAACGCCAAACACAACATACCAAGTTGAAATCATGGTTGTAACTTCGAATGGCAAAGACAGTGTTCCTTCTGAACCTGTGCAGTTCATCACTAAAGAGAGCAGTGAGTAGATTTTGCACTCTTTGAATAATCGCAATGAGAGCGTTCTTTACCCAGGGTTTTGGTTCCTCAGTTTATTTTGGTGAAGGTTTATTCCAGTGCGTTATTACTAAGTGTCGAATGTATGCTTAGATAATGTAATTCTTCTCTTCCATTCAAGCTCCTTGTCCACCTCCGCGGCAGCCTGTTGTACGAAACGTCACTGCTACCAATGCCTATATTGAATGGCTTTATGACGGAGCATGCGCAAATGCTGGCTTTGTTACTGGCTATAGAGTGACGTACTCGAGTAGTGTGAACCGCTCGCAGCTGGAGATCCCGGATGCGATGTCTACTTCCGTATCTCTTCAAAATCTAACGCCAAACACAACATACCAAGTTGAAATAATGGTGTTAACTTTAAATAACAAAGACAGTGTTCCATCTGAGCCTGTGCAGTTCAACACAAAAGAGATCAGTGAGTAGATTTGCACCCTTTAAACAATCGCAATTAAAGCGTTCTTCAACTAGGCTTTTAGCTCCTTAGGCTATTTTGACAAGGACAGTGTTTCTTTTGAGCCTGTAAAGTTCATCACCATAGAGATCAGTGAGTAGAAGTTGCACCCTTAACTTTGTTACTCACTTTTGTTCTAAATTCATTTGAAGCGCCTTTTTACTGAGTGTTCAAAGAATCCTGGTTTGTGTTTGTTTTATAATACGCTTTTTTGTGATTTGTCTAAAAAACGTGCGCTACTTTCTGGACTAATCACATCTTGGTCACCAGTGTTTACCCGTGCTTCAGCCATTTTGCTTGCCTTTTCCTTGAATTACGTTGAAATTTGATTTATACAAAATTCAATCGAAATAAATTTTGTAATGACCTATAGAAATTTATCAACTTTAAGATTAGGTCTATAGAACATGAGAGTTTCTTCGTGTCACATCAGGAGAAGTATCATAATCCTTGCATTTTCCCCCAGAAGTGCAAGAGGATCTTCAAGTGCCTATTTTGTTCTTCGATTTAATCTCACTGAAAAGTTCGAGAGAGTCCCAGTTTGTTAGCGAAGTCTGCCACTGGAAAACTCAAATTGATATTCGATGTCTCGAAGTTTCTCTCTGGTAGCAATAATTACGGGCTTTTGGCTCCAATGGTGAAAATAGGTTATTTAAGTTTCTTAATTACAAAAAATTTCTTCGCTGTTTGATATTTCTGATCGTGTTTGTATAGATAATGTATTCTTACTTTTCCTTCCCAGTTCCTTGTCCTCCTCCCCAACGGCTTATTGTACGAGATGTCACTGATACCAACGCCTCTATTGAATGGGTTTATGACGGAGCATGCGTAAATGCTGGCTTTGTCACTGGCTACAGAGTGACGTACACGAGTGGTACGAATAGCTCGCAGTTGGAGATCCCGGGTCCGAGATCTACCTCCGTATCTCTTCAAAACTTAACGCCAGTCACAACATATAAAGTTCAGATAATGGTTTTAACTTCAAATGGCAAAGACAGTGTTCCTTCTGAGCCTAGGCAGTTCATCACAGAAGAGATAAGTGAGTAGAATTTACATCATTTGAACAATCGCGCGAGATTGTTCATTGACCAAGTTTTTTTTAGCTCCTTAGTCTATTTTGGTGAAGGTTTATTCCAGTGCTTTACTACTGAGTTTCGAATGTATGTTTAGATGAAGAGTTTCTTCTCTTCCTTCCCATCTTTTCTTCTTCAGCTCCTTGTCAACCTCCCCAACAGCCTAGTGTTCACGACGTCACTGCCACTAATGTCTCGATCGAATGGGTTTATAACGGAGCATGCGCAAATTCTGGCTTTGTCACCGGCTTCAGAATGACGTACACGAGTGGAGCACGCCGTTTGCAGCTGGAGATTCCGGATGCTGGGACTACTTCCGCATTTCTTCAAAATCTAACGCCACTCACAACGTACCAAGTTAACATAATGGTTTTAACCTCGAATGGCAGAGACAGTGTTCCTTCTGAGCCTGTGCAGTTCATTACAAAGGAGATCGGTGAGTGACTTTCACTATCAAAGTTGAACAATGGCAATGAGCGCATGCCTTTAACAGGATTTTGTTACACACTCTGTTTCAGTTTAATCCGCTTAGAGTACCTTTTTTCTTTGAGTGTCAGTACACCTTGACGACTGAATCGGTTTATTTTGATCTTCCATAAGATTTTTATATGAAATCGTATGGGCCCGAGGGCAATTAAGGATTAATTTCTCGTTTATTTTCTTAAACAGCAAAAAAGGCTCAATTAGCATCAAGTAATCAGGCTATCTTGATTACCGAAAGTACCCTCGTGGTTTAAAAAAGTGCCGCCCTGTCTCAGCTAGTCACCATTCAGTAATTTTGCCTCATATGTGATAAATCCAAAAAGAATGCGCCTCTCTGTTCACCACTGGCGACCCAATCATATCACCCACGTTTCCCGCCTTTTAGCCAGTTTGCAGGTTTTTTATTTTTTTTCTTCGAGTCACTGTGAGATTTGTGTCGTAAAAATTCCAAACGAACTGAGCTCTACGATAGACCGAAAAAAATTCATAAACTTAAGGTTACTATGGATAGAAAAAATCTATCTTCTTATTACGCCAGCTTTACACCATTATCTTTGTTACAGAGTCTCAGGAAAGACCAGAGAATATTCAAGCTCTGTTGGTGTTATCCGATTTAATTTCGCTGAGATGGTCGTTCATGATCAACCCAAATGATAATGTACTGTATCAGGGTTTCAAGGTCCAGTATCGAGTGGTTGGCAGAGTGGGAGACTGGAGTGTTGTAACCGTGTATGGAATTGACAAACGATCATTGGTTCTATCCGGGATGAGACCTGGCTTTTCTTACGAAGTAATAGTCAGGGCTTCCAGTGACCAAAGCGAAGGAAATCCATCATATCCTGTTATTATTACAACACTAGAAAGCGGTGAGTTAAATTCTTCCAGCAAACTGTGGTCACACGGACTTCTCAGCTCGATTGAACTTTGACCCCACCTCCTTCTCTTTTACCCTTCCCGAACTTCCCAGACATCATTTGGTCAACGAGGAAAGAGAGTGAATTCTCTTTTAGATCAGAATTTTCTAAGAATAAAAGAGTTTATTCATAAAACATTTCACCAGGTTCCCTGGGTCACAGATACGCTACTTTGTTTGTGTCACAGGGTCGGTAACATCTGAGGAGTTGGATTATTTCGCTCCCCAGTAATTGGCGTTACCGCATCTCCTTGCAAGGAGAAGCTATTAACTCCTCTTGGCCCAAAGATTGCAAAAAAAAAAACAGGTCATCCTTGTTCTTTTCTGGCATTCTCTTCCTTTTTTATTGTCTGTCTGCGCTAACAAAAATGATTTATTCGTTGCATCCTATTTAATGGCGATGATCTTGAAGAAGAAGCTCCAAATCATCAAAATTGTCGCGAGTTTGCCCCTTTAACCACCAGACACTTTCCATCCTTGCCATTTAGTCCCCAGTGCTCCCCCAAGAAATATCACCAGCCTGGGTCTCACCAGTACAAACCACTTATTCATTCGATGGACGAATATCCTGGATGACGAGGTCAATGGAGAACTGATAGGCTATGTGGTGTCGTACATGGAGGTCAGCATTGGCGGCGTCAAAGTTACAGACGCGGTAGCAAAGACGAAGAGCGTCAGAGCAGACACTCACTTCATGGTCTTAGATGGTGTGTTGAGTTTTACGACTTATGCCATTAGAGTGGCCGGACTCACAAAGTACGGAGAGGGAAAATTTAGCACGGCCAAATATGAGGGTAAATATCCTAAAGAAAATAACTCAAGCCGTTCCCAGGTTCTTTTCTCCGAAAGCGAAATAGCGTTCGTGGGCTCAGAAATGGTAAGCGTGTCGTTCTTAGGGTTCTCTGTCATGCGTGGGTTATTAAACCGGTGAGAAATTTGTTAAAAGCCGTATATTTTCTAATTCTCTCCAATCCTAGTGGTAGCCAGTGGCTTATCAAACAATTCGCAACTCTTTTTTTTTCTTTCTCGCAAGTTTTTTCTTTTTTTTTAAGGAAGCAAATTTTTTGCCTACTATATTTTAGAAAAACCTGATGAGCCTTCAATTTTACCCGAAACAAATTATCATTGCTGTTCTTCTTAGAGACATGTCGATGTGAAAAGCGATTGACTGCAAACTATTGGTTGAATCCACCTTACGTCATCAGCTCTGCCAATAATATGAGCGGAATTTTCATGGCCATCTTGGACCAGATGGTTTTCCAGTGTTGTGCAAATTGTACAGGTGGACATGGGACTTCTTTCGTCGATTACAACTCAGATGGCGATCAGAACTTTGCAAAGAAGCCTACAGAACACAACATGATAGACGCCATTGATCACGTGACAGATTTGCATTTTCCAGTGCATGGTTCGTCTGATCAGCGGACGTATTCAGGAACGTTCAAATATGTTCCCGTGGTGGAGTCCCCTGGGGCGGCCTTCATTGTCCGATATAATAAACCGAACGCACCGATAACAAATGCATTAGTTAAATGCTGGCCGCTTGCTGCTTTGGTTTTTGTGTTTGTCTTATCGTCTGGACTTTTATATTGGATAACGGTGAGAGAAATACCGATAGGAAGTACTTAACCTTTAATCACTGTCAATTAAACTAACACAGCGATTAGAGTTAAGCAATCTGATTGGTTCGCTATCTCGTGATAATAAAGATTCATCACTACCAAGCACCTCTAATATTACCATTTCCATCATTCTTTTAGTATTCCATAGTCGTCTTGTTTTTATTGTGTTACATTATCATTTTCTTTACTGTAATTGTCATTCTTATTTTTATCATCATTAGCTATGAGAGGAAACGCGGAGCAAGTTCGTGTTTACGAGCGCGCAGCGGGGGAAAATGTCAACGTTCCTCTGCACTGCGTCTGCGTTCATTTTGTGCCTCTGTCCTTGTGAAGATTAACTTCTTACCAATCGAGCGCAAGAGCCGTACTGAGGAATATTTGCCCGAGGTTGTGGCAGTACGGAGCGAAGAAAGCGAGGTCCGTATTAAAACAACCGAGGGGAACATTCCTTAATACGGCTCGAGCAAGCGAGGTTGATGAGTGGTTTATTATATGGCACTCGGATGAAACTTGTTTATTTTGAATTTGCCAGCTTTCGCGAACAAAAATACACGGCTTATGATTTTTTCCGTGGAAACAGTCCGTATGGCAAAATCCCGACCAAGTCAAAACCACTCGGAACGTTCGGATTGACCCTAGGACTACCCTGCCATGCAATAAAAACTAATCAATTTTTCTTCACGTTTGAACTGATTTCACGTCGTAAATTGATTTCAGGACTGTTCCGAGAACTCAGAACTTTCACCTTCGTTCCTAAAAGGATTCTGGGAAGGCACATGGTGGGCGTTCGTCACTTGTTCAACAGTAGGGTAAGACCAAGAACAGGAAATTTTTGTCTCGCTCATTGCCAGGTGAAAGAAATAGTCACATTTATTGATAGGTTGTCCTTTGTGGCTTGTAGATATGGTGACAAGACACCCCGTTCGTTTGTGGCTAAATGGTTAGCTATGGTTTGGATGATTGCGGGGTGTGTTGTGTTCTCTTTACTGTCCAGCTGTTTAATAGCAGGACTGACTGTAACCACTGTTGATAACAGTAATATCAAACTTTATGGATTGAAGGTAAGAAATTATTAGACCGAGTGGCATGAACATTTGGCAACAGAGTTGTTTGGGGAATGGCGACTTTTCGTGTTTGCAGTTTTTATAGAAGTTCTCACTGCAATAGCAAGGCAAAACAAAGCAATTGTACTTCTAAAAGACAATTGAAACGAAGGACAAAAACATGCGAAAAGTAACGTAAACTGAGCTTGCAACAAAGCGCAATTCTTTAGTGTAGTCTCTCGATCTTGAAACCAAGGTTTTCTAATCAAAATGGCTAACTTTACCTCACTTTTAGGCCACTAATAACTCATATTTCTTGCCAACATCTGTTCCCAGGTGGCCGTTCTACGCGACTCCCCTGAGTATAATCTTGCATTGAGAAGAAATGCTCAAGTCAACAATGGTTAGTTTGCTCATACAGATTCTATCGTTTATCTACTGTATCCAACTCAATAAGTCTTCTATATGCAAGATGTTCTCCTAAAAGAGATAGAAAAGCCTATCATAATTTTAGACTTCAATTGAGATACTACCATTCATGTACTTAGATACTGAAATCAAAGAATTCTTCCATGGTTTAAAAGTTTTCGTCACAAGCAACTTAAGTAAGGCTTAAGTGAAACACCAAATGTAACTAACAATGTCGTCAACGAGATGTAAATTTAATTTTGAAGAATTCCTTGTATCACTGAGGTGGGATAAGTTCAAAGAACCTTCCTCTATAACGTGCACGTATATCTGCACATGTGTGGTAGCAGCAAAAATAATTTAATTTCCACTAACTGAAAAGACACTTCCTTCCACAGCTCGTAACTACACCAATCTTGAGGAGATAAGAGAGGATCTATTGAAAGGAGTGGTGGAGGGGGCCTTAATTGACACATACGTAGTAGCTGAAAGACTTGATTTGTTTCAAGATGAATCATTACAAATTTACAAGGTAAACACACACCACAAATACACTTTTCGTTATGATTGACTACAAGCCTAATCTCGAACTTTCACGGAACTACATAGCCTGAGACATGAGGCGAACATATGGAATCCAGGCTTCCCCCCCTCTCCCAAGTCGCACCAAGTTGATTTCATTTATGGTCCTATAAAATGTAAACTCCCAGAATTTAGTCTCTATATCCTCAAGTTGGCTATTTGTAGCCTGTCTTTGCTCTCTTCAGGGATATTCAGCCTTCTCCCCCCCCCCCCCCTTAATAAACTAATACAAAGCAGTCTCTCTCAACCTTGACGACAATTTTGCAGGATGCAAAAACAAATCATACTATCGTAATATACATGGCGATCTCTAAGACAAGGCTAATTTGATAACTGACTTCTCATCACAAGCGAACAATTAAGGATATATTTTTTCCTCTCCGTAGCTTATTGACTACCGTTCATCGTTTGGCATTGTTTTGGGGGGGAACTCAGTCAGATTGCAGCACTGCTTCCTTGACTATCTCAAGAATGAAAAATCAATGTTAGCACACCTTGTAGAGAAGTACACAGCCACTTTACAAGTATGAATGCATAATATTAAGAAATTATTGGATGAGGTTGAGTATGATATCATAAATCATCAAAGCAGAGGTTTGAGTTATCTGCTGAAGCTGAAGGCTGGGGCGGATAACACAGACATAAGATTTGATAATTCATGATATCATGCCAAAACAGATATCAATATTTGTTTTATCATACATTTTTAAAACAGTTTGCATAAGGAGATACCTCTCTGAGTTTGAAAAAGTTTGAGAACACTACATGGACGACAGGCTTGGAAACTAGGCAGACTTTGAACTCAACATGATTACCCAATATCTTCTGCAGATATTGGGTTATCATGTCAACTTCACACACCATTATACATTGACTAAATGCTCTCGACAAATCAGAGTTTTTATAATAAGTCTTGTGTATAACTACACAAAACATCTTTATCCCTAAACTTCAAACTTTGCATATCAATATCAAAGAGTTTTGTATCCTAAGTTGCCCATGAATTTAACCCTATTTTGAAACCACTTATGAATCAGGTATAATTACATCTCAACATAGAAGGGGGCTAATTTTTTGTTGAATTATTTTCATTTAGCAAGCTGAAACTTCATTAGCAGAACAAATGGCAACAGGAATGTTTGACAGTTCCGAGAACACCTACAGATTCAATGTGATTGTGTTGTCAGCAATTTTGGCTACTGCCATTATATGTGGAGGTATTTTTGATTTCTGCAGATGGATGAAGCATCGCATGAAACGAGGTACAGTAACCTTAAAAAATTGCTATTCACTCATTTACTACCAAAATAATTTTAACCCTGAGAATTAGTTATTAAATTAAACAATATCCCTTAGTTGATAGTTTTGTTTCTTATTGTTACCTTTTTGCTTGAAAATTCCATTTTTGTCACATGATCTCCACATTAAATTCCATTTTTGTGTAAAAACTTTTTACTTGAAAAAGTAATGGCATTGTTATGAGGAAATTCCATTTTTGTCACATGACCTTCACATTACATTCCATTTTTGTCTCATAACCTTTTAAGTAATTATCATTGTTATGTGAAATTCCATTTTTGTCACATGACCTTCACATTACATTCCATTTTTGTCTCATTGCCTTTGTGCTTAAAAAAGTAGTGGCACTTAAAAGGGAAATTCCTTTTTTTAAACACCCAGAAGTGAAAAGGAGGAACTTTGATTAACAAATAGAGAATCCTTGACTGTGCTCTGCTCTGTGGTTAAGCATGCAGGAAGTGGCTAGAGCACGAAAGAAGTGTAGGGAGAAACATGAGAAATAGTTAAGTGTTTCTCCCCATTTCTTGAGTGCTCTGGTGGCTTCTTAAGTTCTTCACAACAGAACAGAGCACAGTCATGGCTTCTTTATTTGTTTTATAAAAAAGACTCCGATATATTCAAACTTTACATAAATTAAGTCTTCATAGTATGTCATCTGGTTGCTTTGACAGTTTGCTGTGATCTGCTTACAACCTTTAGAGAGAAATGCACTGTGGGAGTAAAGTCGTTGGTCCAAAAACAAAACAGGGCTCAAACCCAGGCCTCCCAATTGAGAGTCATTTTAGCTATAGGGGGCTTCTCCTTGTTAGTCCTGACATAGAAATTAGACAGCTAGGCACAAGCTTTGGTTTGAAAAAATTAAATAAAATTTAAATGTTATGTTACTTCATTTACAGTAGCAGATGATGAAACCAGAAGGAATAACAACAGGAAACACATGTTTATTCAAGAAACAAACAAACTAATGACAGAATTTTTTAGCAACACTCGTAGGCAGTACAATAAAATTGCTGCCAGACACAGCGAAGAACGAAGGCAGCTACTGAACTCCAACAGGAAGGAAAATAAATAATGCTGGACAAAAATATGAAGTAGGCAAAGTTAGGACATCAAAGAATAAAAAAAAGTTTTTAAGAAGTGAAAGCACAATCTGTGACAACAGAAGGTACCATGTTTCTGCAATATGTTATAAAAATGGTGTTCTGGACCATGGTTCATAAGGATAAAAAATGGGCTTTAAACAGTTAGCATTTGTCACTGTTTGCAGGTGAAATATTACCATCCATGTGGGAAGTGATTACATTGTGAGAAAAATGATAAATCTTTATTGTTATTGTATAAATCTTAACGCTGCAAGCTATGGAGGTGACAGAAATAACAAGAATACATAATGTAAATATACAGTTCTAGGCACACACCATGAGCTTATCTGCTACAATAATCTTAATAGACTCTGGCCTTCACTTTAGTGCTAGTATTGTAACCTTTCTATAAGTAGAAGGAATAAGCTCAAGGACTTTCAGAGCCAATTTTTTTAACCCTTTATCTGCCATGAGTGACCAAGACAGAATTTCTCCCCACAATATGAATACAATATCAAGCACAAAAGTGATGAGAATAAAGAAAAATATTGATTAAGGGATTATTAATTAATCCAATACCAAATTCTCCAAACTAACATCACAAGAACTGTATGGCAGACAGTAAGGAGAATTACCAATGAGATCTTGGGAGTGAAAGGGTTAAAGACATTACACAAGAAATTCAGTTTTTGTTATACCATAGTGCAAAGTGTGTCATTCTTATCAACTACATGTACAGTGTATGAAGACCTTTAACCCTTTAACTCCCAAGATCTGATTGTTAATTCTCCCCTCTAGCTGCTACACATTTCCTTGTAAATAGGCTATGAGAATTTGGTGTTAGATCAAGATAACAACTAACTTCTAACTGATACAATTGAGTATTCTCATTACCTGTTTACTGGCTAGTGGATGGATATTGTAGGGAGAAGTTACTTCTTAATCACTACTGGAAGTTAAAGGGTTAAGTCGTGGTCTATAGAAAAACATGGTAGCACCTGATGTTCATGACCTAGCTTGTATCTATACACCTTTTTATAGTTAAGTTTTAGAATGTTTCATATTACATATGATTCAGAAATTAAAGCTTCTTTCACAGTTTGCCACTATCAATTTTCATCCTTAGCACAAATTATCTCTTTTGTTCCTTCTACATTGATTTTTGGACAGACCTGAACAAGTATATGTACACCGTATTATAAAAAAGAAATCAGATTGTAACAACAGAAAAATTGAACCACAGAACAAACACTCTACACTTTTAAATCCTTTACACCCTAAGATCAGTATGCATATTTTCCATATTTTTCTCTATACATTTCCTGAAGCACTGACAAGGAGAGTTGGTGGTCATTTCTTTCAGTCTCATGAACTTAATGTTTAATTGAGGGGTGATAAGGAAAGGAGAAATTAAAAGCTGGTCACTCTTAAGGGTCAAAGGGTTACATCCTTTACACCCTACCATCAGTAAACAGGTTCTCCATTCTGTTCTTTGCACATTTCCCAAGGTTGTGCCGAGGAGTTTTGTTCGGGTCAAAAAAAAACAATAGCTTTGTCAATTGGCAATCATTTCCCATGTTCTTATCACTCTAATGTAACATTCAGTGTGGAGAATTTAAAAGCTGATCATTCTTAGGAGCTAAAAGGTTATACAAACACAAAATTAATCATCTCAACTAAAATATTCAAGGGCAGACTTAGCTTTCTCCATCTCGTGCAAGAAAGAATAGAACTGTGGCAAAGTCATTTCCATAAAAACATCTTCTTGTGCACCACCACGATCCACCACCATCTTCAACTGTAAAAATGTTTGTCCCACAACTTTTAAGTCACTACTTCCAGCTGTAACCCCAAACTTCCATTCCATGTCGACAAGTTCATTCACCATGAATGTTTGACCAACAACAGAGCGTGACAGAGCAACAAGGTTTGCCTTCCATCGCTCAGAGATGTGGGGAGAATTCTCTGCGGACAAACCTGTACAAAAGTATTCCAACAACAAAAGGATGTATTCCTTTTATTTTTTAAGGCAATCTCTTACATGTTACAAGTTAGTTTCTGAATCTGTTAACTCCCAGAAATGCAAGTTACCTCCATAATTTCAGTCCTTCAACTAGCAAATAGGTGATAGGAAATGATCAACTACATCAGCTAGTGTTTTACCTTGAAATAATCTTAAAGTCTCATGTGGCTCAATATGATTAAGGCAAAGTTTAGCTGGGATATAAAAGGCTATGTAACACTCCTTACCAGTTTTAGTATATTTCCCCAACAGATGGCTGTACCACAGAAATGTATTCAACAATGCTAATTAATGCACACTATCAGCACTGAGTTCCACAAAACTTTTCTAGTTAACACTTAATAACTCCAAAGATAAGCAACTTTTAGTACTTCATGCCAAACATAGATTTTGATACTTTTCGGGATCGCCTATGAATGTTACACACGCCTTTGACAGTTACCCTACCCCAGCCCGCCTCGTACTCTCTATTTTAAGGGAGTTGGGGGAGGGGATACCAGCAAAACTTTCCTATCCTATTTTCCTAAGCTTACCGAGATGTTCCAGGTCTTCTTTCACTTGAGCCGGTGTTAAATTACTTTTTAATGCACTCTTGAAGAAGCTAAGCAAACTTTTGACGACATTTTTCAACGCATTAGTTCCCAGTCCATGTTCTTCAGCGAATTCTGCAATTTGGGACATGAATCTTGAACCTTCCTTCGGTGAGACAAGAAACGAAAACACGATGTCTAACAGCTGACAAAACGGCTTTTCCTCAAATTTATTGAGTGACTTGATATCTGTGTACATCTGGTCATCCGGCGGGACCTTTGTAAAATGGAAAGAGCTCATTCTGGACAGCTAATATCTCGCTTGAGTCACTAAGAAGACTGAATGCTCAGATGAAGATCTGATCCAGTGTAACAGAGCCCGTGAAAGGGCTGCGGCAACACATCAGAATGGTTCGCAAAAGGAAGACGTGGTCACTAAGCTCTGATTCATACATGTGAGAGAAAAGAAGTATAGCATGGTTTTATTAGACAACGATGGGGTAAGATTTGCTCTTTTGACAGTTTTGAATGGTTATTTCTGTCTTAAATCTATTAGGTATATCTTAGGAATATTTCTCCTGTTTTAGTTCCTCACCCAGCTCACATTACTTCTCCAAAAGACGAGATCATCGGGTGCAGTGAATATCACAATGAAAAGATGTAAGTTAGGGTTTCTGTTGGTTTTGTGCGGTAATCAAAGTTTCCTTTTGGTGTAAAGAAGTTCCACTGCGCATGATGATACTTAGTTTTGAAAAAAATGCTGTAAATGTAACTTAATGAGTTAAGCCAAGCGTAGACTACCTATCAAGTACTTAAAAGCTGTTTTCGTTTCCATCATGTAACGGAATACTGTATAATAGCTACGTAAAACATATATCATTGGGAGATAAACTGGCTTTGTATTATTTCCTTCACTAACTTTAAAGTTAGAACCACCTTTAACAACAGAATAAACACTACCATCAAAGAACTGCATAAAGTTCAAATGGCCTTGTACAGCACAATGAAAATGATCGCATGAAATGACTTCACTTTAATAGTAATACACAAAGGTATGCCTACCCTGTACAGTGTAGTAAACAGTACCACACAAAGGTATCGCCCAGTAGCTTTTATCTGAAAGGTCACATTCAGCATGTTAAAAAAAAAACACATCAAAGTACTGCTCAGTAGCTTCAATCTGTAATTTAATGTTTTTAAGTCAAAATAACCTCTCAAAGTAACTCATTTTGAAGTTGACACATTTGTTTATTTATTTACATGTGTGCATTTTGAAAAGACTTTGGACAAACCAAACCAAAACCGAAACCACGTGGAGGCAAAAAGCTTCAAAAATTGACAGCAGTTGAACAAGAAGGAGAGAGTAGATGTTTATTTAGAGCAACAAATGGAAAAAGGAAGCTCAGTACAGTGGTAAGCAGAGACATCTTTATTAATTCTTTCACCCTCTATACCATGTGAATGAGATAGAGGCAGATATTTCCTGTTAAGCTCATTATAACATAGTCAATATACATCTTGCTCTTCACGTTTCTCTGTGAGTGTGTTGTTTTCTTACTAAACTCATCCAGCTAGCATGCAGTGCTATACATTTTGTTTAGCCATGCTCTCACCATCAAGTATGCCCATCAGATGTTTATTTCTTTAACTTTTTCTTCATAAAAGTGGGTGGGAGCTATATAGAGCATTCTACAAACTCTCCCTTGGAGATACACCAGCCTGGTTGTTGGTGTAAAACCAGGAATTATGATAAAAATGTCTGAATTATTTTGTTGTGTACTTGGGTATAATAACACTGTAGGTAAAGTCAGTGCTCAAGCCAAGTGTCCCAACCAGCAAGAGCTTATCTGAGTTTCCTTAGCATGAAGCAACTTGGAGTATTACTACTCCCTCTTGGATGGGTACCAGTCCATTGTGGGCATTTTGTCAGCTTTCCACAACAGGTCACTTGTGTCTATTGAAAATCCTGGGCAGAGAGAGTGAAGAGGGTGAAAGTGACTCCCATGAGTGACTGAGACAGAATTTCTCCTTACAATATCAATACAATATCAACCAGATAAGCGATGAGAATAAAAAGCAATATCAATTTGGGGATAATTAGTTGATCCAATAAATTCTCTGAACTAACATTTTAAGAATTGTATAGTTAACAGAAAGAGAATTATAAATTTGATCTGGAAGTTAAAGGGTTAATCCTTTCATACCCAAGATCTCATTGGTAATTCTCCTATCTGACTGCTTTACTGTATCATAATTTTCGTTCAGAGAATTTGTTACTGGATCAACTGATAATCACCTAATTGATAGTTCTCTTCATTCTCATTACTTTTCTGCTCAAACTGTATTGATATTATAGGGAGAAATTCTGTCTTGATCACTCATGGGAGTTAAAAAGTTATTAATATATATGCTACCTTAGAGCATGTCTAACTAATGCATTGTGTTGTAACTTCACAGGTAAATTCAAAAGATGTAAATAGGTTTCAAATGGTGAGTTGGATAAAATTTCAAACCATATGATGTTTTTTTGTTGACATGGATCATAGTAAAACCGCTTCTGACATAGCTAATCATTTGTGTTTCATATCACATCATAATGTAATTTTTTTTCTTTTGAAGGCATATGCGAATGTGTTGAAAGCTAATATGGACAATCTAAAGAAAAGAGACAAGAGGACAGAAAAAAGCAAAGCTAAAAAATCCAAGGCAACTCAGTAACTAGCTAATGTTCTAATTAATATTATTAATATTTCCAATAGTTAAAACATTACACTAGTGGTTGAACCCTCATGCTTTGATTAGCAATTCCTCAGAGAAACTGCTGTACTATACATTGCTATTTTGATAACCGAAATCTGAGGAATTCCATTTTAATTTTTGTTATTTGAGTTAAGTTGTTATTTTAAGTTTGAAATGTGGGTCAACTCTGCGTCTTCAATGTTTCTTACAAGATGAATCCTTTATCTATAAGACTAAATTACTTTGTAAGAAAGCTTCTGATCTCAGTATTCCATGTAGTTGAGGAATTGTACACAGAATCCTTACAAATAGTATATTTTGTCCCTCAGAAAATCTGAGGAAATAAATGAGGAAATCACAATTAATTTAATGAATTTGGAGAATGAGCAACTGTTATTTTTGTCGTATTGACTGGAGTGACAGTGATATCAACAACTTTTTCATAAACAGCTGTCAATGGTTTTATAAGCAGCTGTGCCGTTAAGTGATACCCAACCACAAGGGCTTGCTTGCTAGACTGATGGCAGTAAGAGGTCTTGCAGGCAGCAGAAGACTGCCAGGAAGTGGCTTTAATTGATACCTCTGAGTGACCCTAGGAAAAACTTTTTTACTAAAATTCATCATTACCAGAATTTTTTCATGATGATTTAGAAGCTGGAATAATTTTATGAAGGGTTCTTCTAGGATGGATTTGGATCAAGGAGCATAGCAGGAAACCATTGTGGACAGAGTTGCAAATCTCCTTTTAGGTCTGATATTTACCCTTCCTGTCACACTTTTCACCCTATTCTGTCATCCTGCTCTTTCAAATTCAAGATATTGACAGAAAATTCATGTAGTGAGTGCCTGGTCAATCCCACAGTTCAGATGTGTGTATACTGTTGGTTTGTTTCTACTGTCTTGTTGGGTTGCCCTGACACAGCTGCAGCTGTATGTACAGCTAAATTAAGAGACTTGCTGTACTACTTTTGACCAATGTAACAATGACCACAAAAATCAAACAGCTTTATGCTGACAGATAAACTCAGAACTTTTATTCTCATATTTATATCCTGCTTCACATGTTAACTTAAAGCTACATGTAATTAATAAAAAATTAACATCTTCTATGTGCAATCCTTCAGGTACACTTACACTTTAAAGTGATTTAAAAAATGATTGGATCAATATCAGTATCTGGGCAACTGCCCACCTACCCCTTCCCTAACTCAACATTAACCTTAACTTGTTGTCAATTGACTGTTCTTGAGTTAGGGGAGGGGTAGGTGGGCAGTTGCCCAGATACTGATATTGATCCAAATGATCTTGCCTGTTAAGATTGAAAAGTGGTACAACAGCAGTACCTGTCTTCTAGCTCTAGCACATGCAGGCACTTTGTCTAAGTTGGGATTTTACCATCAGTATTTTAAATCACAATTCTATGAATGCATCTCACTATTGCAGAGTGGGTGTGACAGTAGTTCAAGGGAGGGGGAAGAAAAGTTAACACTTACAATATTTATTTGGAGTAACAAATGTTGTTATTTGTGATTTTGCTGTCTAACAAGCTCTTAGTCTTAGCTCTATGAGAGACATGTGGCCAGTATTTAGTTCTGCCCTTAGCTGCAAGATTATACTTTCTATTTTGACCATGTAAATTATCTCTCTTTAAGTTTGCCTTCTTCTTCCTCTGCTTCCTCTTATTGCAGACATTATGCATCTGATGCTGGAAGAGGCAAACATTTCCTTCCATATTTTCCATCCACAAATGTGATATAATTGACATGTCTGTTGACATAAACAAATGAGTAGTTGAAAGAAAACATTTTAAAAAGATGAAAACTGAAACCTTTATCAAATGAACCAAGTTGGAATAATGGATCTGATCAACATTTCTCCAAAATGCAGGGGGCCAATTTAATTGGAGTGGCAAAAGTCTTGGCACACTCCACTACTTTTTCAATATTTCTGACATCTCTCATTTATCTTTTCCTCTTTAGGCAATAATGTTTGGGGGAAGGAGGGACTTTCTAGTAATTTACTAGAGATGCATTACAAGATTTCTGTTCTGTTGAGGGGAGGGTTGTTAACCATTTAGTAGAGGGATTCCATTAATTTACAATATTTGTATACCAAGGCTTTCAGCAAATATTTTCTACTCATATGTGTTCCATGATTCTTACTTGTCTAAGTAGTTGATTGTCAGTGCCTCAGGGTACTTTTTTGCCAGTTTAATCCACTCGCTACTCGTGCTGTGTTTCCATGAGAACACCTCAACACTCCATCCCCTCTCTAGAGCAGTGATGGCACATCTGGGGAAACTGGTGTCACACTCTGACTTGCCTTTCATTCCATCTCCTGTAGCTAATACCAGTATCCCTGGAGTCAGCTCACAAAGGGCCTGGATATTGAATAGCATCCATAAGGAAAATGTTTTAGAAGTTTTGAGTACTCTTTTACAACAAGTCTCTTTCACAAACACCACCCGGTCTTGCATGTTGTTTTACAAGTTCAAACCACAACAATTAGAGAGAGAGCATCTTATCTGATTGCTAAATTTCTTACAAAACCAGTCTAGAAGCCTTCAAGCACTGTAGGCTATTTTGTCTAGCATATGATAAGAGGGAAATATCCTAGTCACAAATAATTAGTGGTAATAATGTTGGCAAGGTTTCCTGTTTCCTGATTCTTAAGACTCTCTAAATTTGTTGCTCGAAACAGCGTCAGCATTGATCAAATTTTAAATGTTTAACCCTTTAACTCCCACGAGTGACCAAGACAGAATTTCTCCTTACAATATCAATACAATATCAAGCAGACAAGTGATGAGAATAAAGAAAAATATCAATAAGGGATTATAAGTTGATCCAACACCAAATTCTCCCAGTGAACATCGCAAGAACTGTATGGCAGACAGTAAGGAGAATTACTAACCTTGTAGATCCACAAGTGAAGTCCTTCATCTACTCTTTGCTCATCTTTTCCTCTTCTCTCCTCAAGATCAACAATATATCCCATGCGCCTATTTGCAGAAAAAAAAAATTGTGGAAATTATTTTGCATTTAAGACAATTTAAGAACAAGTCTAATGCTAAGAGTTAGCTTTTAAATAACTTGAATTACAGGAAAAAAAAAACTGCTCTAATTCAACATTACCTCACAACAACAACCTGTTTTTTTTTTTTCCAGAATTACACCATGTCCTTGTCATCATTGTCTTCATTGCTACTATTATTATTATTATTATTTTATGTTTAAATAAATCATTAATCTTATTGCTATTTTCATCATCATTATCATTGTTATTTCAGTTGATATAATTCCTTTACAATGATTTGACACTCAAGTTAGCACTTAGTTTCCACATGTTGCTTGAATTATGTTGTACAGATTTAGCCTCAGCTACCTATCTGGTGACTTTATAACACTGTGCAACCTTCAAAAAACTAGGGTGACATTCACTTAGTTTGACAAAATTTCATCAAACTGAGTGAATGTTCATGGATTGGAAGTTTTTGGCGAATTTTAGTCAAAGAGAAATCAGCTAGGCAGAATTGACAATGAATTTTCACCATTTTGTTACAGCATGCATTTCTGGACAGACGTTTATACCTGTAAACTTCCCAAACATGTTCTGTTGCAGGTGGGCTGGATCCACAAGCAAAGCCTCTCGTTTTAGTTCTATCTTTTTCAAGAATTCTCACAAGATTCTGTAGCTTGACTCGTACATGTCTCTTGCGATCTCCTGGATTCACCATGCTTGCACATTCCTGAGCACCAATGTAAATATTACTATTGTCTATCGCTACAACCATTCCGTAATGAGGTTGTAAAGCAGAGTTCCTTGTAACTTCTGCTGTAGCTTTTGTTCATCAAATTGAGATTGTACACTTGATGGAGATGAATATGTCAGTAAAGGTGAATGGGAAATGTTGCTGCTAAGGGAGGCATCCAAATTTTCAAGTGACTGAGCTTTCTTTGTTGAAGTAGATGGAACTAAAGTATCTTTGACGTCTGGTAAACTTTTAGTTCTTTCGCGGTCTTTAACTTCCCCATTATTCTTGCAAATCTGTGGCAGTTTTTCACATAATTCATTGTGACTTTCATAATTCACATTGGTATGATTTTCAATCTGAGTATAATTTTCATCTTTGGAATTCACTTCACTGCTGCATTTGTAGTATTCAAGCTGGTGGCTGTGTAACTTAACTGTGAAATCTTGATTGGGAACCTGGTTCTCCTGTGCAGCCCCCATGAAATACAGACCTGATGGTTCAGTGTTACAAGTTGCAGTAAAAGGTGTGACAAAACTACTTTGTGCATCAGCCTTGCCAGCACTGGATATTTCAAGGTAATGAGATCCTTCATCATCAATGTGACAACCTCTTGTCAAATAAATAGTGTTTTCCAAGCTCTCCTGAGGGTTGTTCTTTGTGTCTAGAAGATTTTGTCTAATGAAGGTTTCATAGTCATCCTTGTTTGGAATTTTATGGAAATGTGGCAGCTCAAATGCTGATCCTCCTGACAAATCAACACTCTGAAGGTATCTGCAAAACAAAGTGCTGGCTGAATATTTTTTTTTCCATAATTTATTTCCTGGTTCACAATCCCAAAGGAAAGAAAAACAATTCCATACATTGAGCTCTTTTATTAACCTTTAAACTCCCTAATCTTAAGGACTGGTGATTAATTCTCTCCTCTAGCTGCTACACATTTCCTTGTAAATTAGTTGAGAGAATTTGGTGTTACATCAAGGTAACAACTTCTACCCAATAAGGTTGAGTATTTTTTATTACCTGTTTGCTGTGAATGATAGGATATTATAGAGAGGAGTCGCACCGTAATCAGTTCTGGGAGATAGGGGGTTCAATGAACTTGCATACAATACCTCCATGCCAGAATTAATGAAAGGGCCAACACTCCTGCCATTACTCCTAAGATGAACATGTATGTAGGGACAAAGATGACTTTGAACAATGTAACACCTGACTGTATTACTGTACTGTTGTCCCCTAAAAATTGGAAGACAAAAAAAAGTGTTAAAATTAATTTAAAGGAAATTGAATGAGTGAAATATTTTATTGATACTTCATCTTACCTCAGGTGGCAAACTACTCAAGAAGATTTTAAATAAATTTGACAAACAGTTTTATCATAGCAACATAAGAAAGGTTCACACAATGCTATCATAGTTATGGTATGATGGTTGTCATCATTATTGTCATTATTGTTTCTATTGGAGTATATCATTATTTTAAGAAAAAGGAAAGAAAATTTTTAAAGAAATTTAAAGGAGTAAAAAAGTTTGTTGATATTTCATCTCACTTCAAGTGGCACACTACTTGAAGATTTTAAATAAATTTGACCTACAATTTTATCAGTATGACATAAAAAGGTTCAAACAAGGCCATCATAGTCATCAGTATGGTGGTTGTCATCATTATTGATATCATTGTTACTATTGGAGTTTATCTTCATTTTGAAAGATCTTGGGTGTTAAACTGCAATAAGTTACAGGTATGTGCAAGATAAAATGACTCTTAAATGTGAGTCCAGGTGAATACTCTTTTTCTTCCTGTGCCTCAGCTGTCACTTAACGGCTTACATCATGGACATGTTAGACTGACCAGAAAAATTTTCCCTTAAGATCTTATCCTCCCCTTTGAAAATGAATACAAGGAGTATTGAAAAGATTATGCAGCACTTACTGTCTCTTAACGTCTTCACTAACGCTGGAATTGAGAAAGGAGAGCATGAACCAGGAGAGAAGCCACATGCTCTCAACTTGACTTCATACCATGACCAGGGCTTTAATCGTTTGGCCATGTACATTACATCTAATCCAGAGTACTCCAGCTGGCTGTCAATGAACAGCTCATAATGATCGATTTCAACTTTGTTGGAGTTCACTCGACACCATGTGATGCGCACTTCAGTTGAGCTAATAGCTGTGACATTTGGAACAACTGGCCTCTCAGGGGATCTCACACCTTCAATAAAATTTATATTTTACATTTTAATAAATAGTCCTCCCTATTAAATATAATTAAATGTAGGTTGGAATAGGAGAGATAACATGTTTAGTAATCTGGAAACACACTCAGTCCAAGATGTAAATTCAATGGATTTTTCTAAATTTACAGTCCCAGTTACAGATAGTCCACAAAGTTGAAACTGAACAAAGGCAAACAGAATGGGTCTCTTCCACTTCCTGAGACCCCCTTCCCTTCCCGTTCAATAAATGATGACTTTTCGCTAAGGTGGTAACACAGCACTCAGTGTGATACGGGGGTAAAAAAGCGTTTAAAATGCTATTTAACGAATCAATTGACAAAAATAACCCAGGAATAATTCAAATGTGGAGTAAATCTACACGTTTTAGATCTCTAGAACCAATGAAGGTCGATGCCGGAAAATTTCCCGTCGTCTTCTCAACAAGGAGAACCATGTGACCTGCTCAGTTCTTAATATAGAAAGCGAAACCTCGAGCAAACCATTCAATGTAACTAGGAATAGTACTTAAACAAACTTTTGAAAGGAATTATGAAGCTGTATACGGAGAGTGGGTGCTTCAAACAAAGCAAAGCCTCTAACCTTTTGCTTTTCTAACAGAAATTAGTAACTGCTGACACAAACGGTTGAATCTTAAAGTGAGGATCCGCATTGTTTATAAAATCCTAGGATAACATACAGGTATAATCATTCACTCCAGAGTGTGCTTACTCGCTATGAAGACCATAGCACTCGTTTAAGTCACTAAAAAAGACAACAATTACATCCCCTACCTTCACGGTATCTGCTAGAACACAACGAAGAATACAACAGCACCATTGTCGCGCTAGTAAATCTGTCTGGAAGGCGATCTCCATGTACTCATACCAGTAGTAAATACAAGTCTTTATTTACTCATGGTGCCCTTTAACCAACATGACTCGTCCATACACGTTAAAATGACTGGAGCCTGAACAGGATATTTTTGGGAACTAAAAGAGAGAAGCTTGTCCGAGGACTTCGCATGACACGGCTCTAGTCTGGTACACCACTTTTATCGATGAACGCGTTGTTGGAGCTCGTGATCTTGGGCAGTTGTCCTTTGCTCTCCTGATTTTCTGTCAACCAATTAGGTTCGTCTAAGCTGGAAAGAAGCAATGGTGTCGTATATCACGGAACTGAGGCCAACTTTGAGCAAAAGTTTACAAATTCCATTGTCACGACACGAAGATTTCCGAGACAAGTTTTAGTGAGGGACGTTTTGTTTCGCGGTAGGACAGTCCCATCCTGATAGTGTGTAAGTGTTTAAGTTGCGTGAAGCGTTTTCAGCTCAAAGAGTTGATGTTCTGTATAAAATCCTTAAATCAGGAATGTAACATTTTTAAGAACAATAGAAACCCCGTGACGAATATTTGGGTTTCAGGGCATAACACAATTCCCCCTTATCCCCACCCCACTGCGAAAGGAAATCCAAAGGGAAATAGTTACAATTCACAGCTGATACAAAGAAATGAGACAAAGGCAAACGCTTTGTATCCATTTTCCTCAATTCTCCTCATTTGGATACTGATTTTTCTCTACTCAGGGAAAGAAAAGGCTCTGGGATTCGCGATAAAACAGCGACCAGCTGAAGCGTATAAATCCAGAAACTGCGAATTATTTAACTCTAGTGAGTAGTACCAATTTATCCGTTTTCTAATCATCAGTAACAGGTCTGCAATTTTCGTCTGCCACCACTCCCTTTTCCCATAACTCGACCCAGCCGCAAGAGGGCCAATTGATTGGCAGATGCAAAGTGCAAATGGTAAAAGTCAAGACCTGTCCAAGGTGAAAAAACAAACAAAACAAAAAAATGTCAGGTGAACAGCATTTCGGCAGGAACATTACGTAATTCACCGTTACAATCAATCTGGCCACTCCCTCAATTTATCTCTTCTATGAGACAGATTATATGATATTCTCTTAATATGGATAGAAATATACTTAAGTCACTATTTGATACGATATTTTCACTTGCTTGACGGAAGGAGATCCAATTTCCTGTGTTAAATGATACAAATTGGATTCATGTTGTAAAATCTTTTTTTTTTTTCGGATGACAATGGTTTGATAAGTAAATTTCCATCGACGAATATTTTTTCCTTCCAATCAATACAAATTTAAAAGCAAGTATTTGTATGATTGGCAAAAAAGTTTTACAGTTGAAAAAGAAAAAAAAATAGTCAGCTACACAATAGGACTTCGTACCTTCAAGATCAGGAGGAAACACTTGTCATTTTCGAACGATATTTAAATAATACTTGAGTAGAAATGAAACAAAGTCAACATGATGTTCAAAGGTAACAAAATATCAAATTTATCCACAACGCCTTGGGCGTTCTGCGGTCACACTTCATGAAGTTACAAATATTTCAAATAAACCTCAGGTGTAGCTAATACTTGGTACGTAAGTGCATTAAAACTCCAACTATGAAGCGCCAGTACATCTAGATTAAAAAAGAAGAGTTTTGGTATTTAAGGAGAGCGTAAATAAGATAGAAATGCCTAAAGAAAGTGCCACAGAAAAGGGAAAATTCTGACCTAGGAGGACACCAAAATTTTTCCGGCCAAAAATGAAAGACTACCAGAAATTCTTTAAAAACGAGTCTTAACTTGTAAACGTTACAAATGTGGTTTTCCAGTTATCACATTTCTTTACAGATTATATATCTCATGCGCATGTTACCCTTTACACCCCGAGATCAGTACGCATATTCTCCATACTGTTGTCTATACGTCTCCCATGGTTCTTACAATAAGAATTTGTTTAATAATCAAGAAGCTTCTCTTTGAGGTCTTTTCCTTGATTCTCTCAGGGTTACTTCATCTACTATTTTAATTCACCGCGTAAAAAGTTTCACATTACAATTTTCTTTAAGTAGAATTTATCTTTTTCGCTCCATTTGCTTTTGTCCCTAAAATAATTCTTTATTCTTTTACTTTGTTGGTAACTTTCTTGCAATTGTGGATGGATTGCGTAACCCACATTTACAAGGGACATATTGATCTTGTGTTTACAGAACTTGACTCCCCACTGACAGAGACGAGCTCGTGATATGACTTTGAACACTTGGCGCTTCGAGAAGGTTATTGATCAAAAGCTCGCGGCAATAACGGATGGACATGAGTTTGATTTTTGAGTTTTTACAGAACGAACAAAAAATATACATACATCCAGCTATCTTTGCCTGTACCCATATTAATCTCCGACTCCTTCTTTGTTTCTTTTGTCCTTTGTTTTTTTATATATTTTTTTTTATTTAACCAGAGGAGCCTTGTAACAAGTACAGTACTCAGGGGTCCAAAACATCATGTGATGTGATGTCCCCTCATTTGTTTGGTTTTGTTTTTTTCATCAACTGCACTAGGAGAAGCCTAAAAACATCATGTGATGTTTTGTCCTTTGCTATTTTTTTTTAATTAATTTTTTTTTCATCAACTGCACTAGGAGAAGCCTAGATTAATATTTTGCATCATGGAATGAAACAACTTAGAGTTAACTTTTTCTCTTGTTTTTTTTTTAATTGTTTGTCATCCATTGGAGAATTCCATCCAGATTCTAGGATAATAATCTGAAAAGAAAAGCAATAATAGAGGCGTAAGACTTGTGTGATACATCATTCTCTTTATAGTTAAGGTTTTTAGCCTGGAGACATTCAGAGTTACAGGTGTCTTCAGTTAATAACTGATCTGACGGCAATTCCTATCAAAAACAAACTGAATCATCAGTTGTCTCCAGAGGTTATCTTACAAACGCAATGTTCAGTGGGTCATATTTACTAAATTTACACATGTGATGCATTCATTGTAAAAAACTAGCCCGTCCCACGCGTTCACGAAGTAAACGAAGCGCGATAGGACAGAAAGTGAGAAAAAACGAGGGGTTTGGGTCCGGTCGCGTAATATTCTGTACCCAAACCGACCCAAACCTCTCTCGCTTTATCACTCCTCCACCAATAT
Organism: Pocillopora verrucosa; assembly: GCF_036669915.1. Taxonomy (NCBI): domain Eukaryota; kingdom Metazoa; phylum Cnidaria; class Anthozoa; order Scleractinia; family Pocilloporidae; genus Pocillopora; species Pocillopora verrucosa. Next base: position 2,950,383 of record NC_089324.1, read on the forward strand.
CGCGCCCTACTTTCGCTATTTCGCTCTGCTTTCCTAGCTGAACGCTTGGAAAAGGCTATGTAAATATGATTTCACCTAAAAATCACGTTACCTTGCATTAATGTGCACAGTAGTCTTCTGAGATTGTTTAACTTTCATGTCTGAAAACAGAACAGCAAACGGTGATTGCATAAAATGTCACAGATATGCGATAATAATCCATTAATTACATTAGCCCCTTTACTCCCATGGTGCAAATATCAATTCTCTGCACAGTTTTTCACACATTTCATATAGATTTGGCTCTGAGAATTTGGCGTTAGATCAACCAATATTCCTTATTTAGTAATTCTATATTTTATCATCACCCTTGTGCTTGAAAAAGTTCTCACCTCGTAACCGTAAAACGAGAAATTCTTCTGAGCACTCACTGGAATGAAAGGGTAAACAGATGGTTTGCTCGCTCAGAGAGAGGTTCAGAGTTAAAGGTGTCTTCAGTTAATAACTGATCTGACGGCAATTCCTATCAAAGAGTGACTCATCATTCCAACCTCTGAGAAAGCTGCTTACGTGGGATTTCGTTACATCTCCCTTTGCCTGACATCCTATTGAAAGGTTGCCTCCCTACCAGAGCATTCATATCACGACGCTTTTGATCAATCTACGGTAACAAGTTCTCCCCAGCTTTACCAGTTCGCCCCCAAATCTTCAACTGGTTTCGTTACCGTAATAGTTGTTCCTCCTTAGGGGCAGGGGGAAAAAATGAGTCAAGAGTTAAGATCTGGAAATGTCGGATTCGTCAGAAAAGTAACACGTTCTGCCCCGAAGAAACGAGTTGAAAGATTAGAGGCGAAATGGTAAGAGACGAACTTGTTGTAATTTATGTGGCGAACTCGCCGATTTTGGACGAACTAATAGGGGGCGACCTTGCCATGAGGCGAAACCTAGTAGATACCAATTTTAAGCATAAAAGAGGGAACAAAACACTTTCCCCAGTTCCCCCTGTACAGCCCTTTGTATAGCAAATCTACTCACCCTCCTTCTGTTTAAATAGCTGCAGCAACCGGCTATATTCTTGCGAATTTTGGAGCCAGCGTACCCAACCCTACATGAAAAAAAAAAAAACCAAAAAAGGCCTCAAACTAAACCGATTTAAGAGCAACTGAACTCACTGAAACAAAGAAAAATGCACCTCGACACTTACCATGTCCAGTCAATAAGATACAATCCACCTCAGAGAGGATTCCCCAACACAAAACTGCGCGCGTCTTTGACTTCGGGCACTTAATTTGACTTCTCCTCTCCTCTTCATTACAGTTCGAGTAGAAAAGTTGAGAGTATCCAGCAGATGATCATCTCAGTGTTGTCTGCTTCACAAACTGACGCTTGCACGCTGCGGTTTAGGTCACCGCCAAAATAAGGGACGCGTTAAAAAATAGATGCAAACCAAGAGATTGTAAAGTTTTCCGCCAGAAAATTTCCCAAGGAGAACAAACCGCAACGTTCTCTGTGTGTAGCTCTCACAAAATAAATACAACTTCGAAAACCTTTGTTGTTTACATACGTTTCCCGATACTGCATCACTTTTTATATATAGTAATAACCAAACCTTTCAAAAGGTTCAAATTTAAAATGTAGCTGCAGACCAAAACAGTTCCAGGCGCGCGCATCCTCGCAGTTTTACCATACAAATTGTACATAAGTTTCAAATATGAACAATTATTTATTCGTTAAAACCTAATTACAACGTGATCTGTTTGCATGATTTTGTTCATATCAACCGTCAGATTCATCGTCGTCAGATTCATTTTCCACTTCGATCTCATTTTCATTGTCACTTTCCTCTTCCGTGTCATTTTCTTCTTCATTTTCATCCCAATTTTCCTAGAAGAAAAAAACATGACGGCTGATCCGGTCATTTAAGAAAGGCTTCACTGTGTCAACAGAGCTTCACTCAATGAGAAAAATCTGAATGACCTCAACAAATGCACAGCGAAACAAAAGAGAAATATTTTTTTGGTTCCCAAATTCACGTCATAGCAGGAATGCTTCTTTAAAATAACTAAAGATATTTCAGTTTTCTACGGTTTTAACCGGTTAAATAAATACTTCACATCTCCTTGTGCAAAGAAAAAATACGCGGCGGATATTTTGCAGTTGCATAGGGCAAGCAATTAAAAAATTGTGCGCTCGTATTTTAAGTGAAATTATCAACTAAGGGATTTATGATTCCTAATATCATTTCATTTTCTAGTTTTCGAAATACAGTCCTAAGGCATCTGAGATTCGAATCGATCGCAAAATGCGCCCGCGAAAGTATCTTTTACGACAACTCATAAATCTGTTTCATCTAAAAGTTCGTCAATTAAATCACATTCAACTCTTGATTGACAAGTGCGGCTAATTTGTTGCTCCGCTTTCCGTCCGCATTTTTTGCCCTGTTCCAAACAGCAACGCTAAACTGAAACGATACGAGCGCACGTTCTACATTAACTTTATTATAAATCAGAGAACTTACATCAGACTCCGAGTGTTCAACCTCAATAGGTACAAGCGGTTCCTCATCTGAATCTAAAGAAAAGGAAAAAGTTGTGATATAAAATGTGCAAGGACCAAAGTGTTACACTACGTATGTAACAATAGAAACTTGTGTTTTTTAACAAAAAACTTGCACACGATGCAAAATACAGAATCTAATAAACCTCGGGTGAACATGCAAACAATAGGAGAGCCGGTCAATCACATGCAGTGCGATTCTAAGATCATGGCAGAAGATAACATACCTTCCTCTTGATACACAACAGGGGTTTCAACATGCTCCTCTTCCTCTTGATTGTTTTGACTTTGAGAGTCCACCTTTGAATAGTAGAGCAATAATAATTACCATCAAATCAACAACAACAATAACTACAACAAAACAGATGACGCAATTTTCAATGTGAGTGTCGAAAGTAAGCCATTACATTACATTACTTCACAATGCGATTGGTCCACGCAACTCACGCCACCTTCGCAACCAATCAGACTCAAATCTAACACCAATCGCGCCTTGGTTGCTCGAATTTTCCCGCGCTTTGAGCGGTTTGCTGGTTGCAATTTTGAGCCTCGTAGTGATGTTTTCCTCTGCTCTGATAACTCTACTCTTCATTTCACGACCGTTAATCGAGATGCTCTCGAAAGTTTTAAACCTTCTTCCCAGAGACATTCAGAGTAAAAGGTGTCTTCAGTTAATAACTGATCTGACGGCAATTCCTATCAAGACTAACTCATCATTTACGTCTCTTGAAGCAGGTTACTATATTCATGATCTACACGATCAGCATAACGCTTTCCTTGCAAGTTTTGCGCGGAAAATGGGCGTATAGCTAGCAAAAACTGACACATGTGGTTTGACCGTTATTTTACTCTATCCAGATGTGACCAAGGCCTATAACCACTGCAATCATCCATGTTCCTCGAACTCTAATAAGAACACAATCTACTCCATGTTCATGCATTGCACATTACCTGCGACAGCATCAGATCCAAGCGCCCTTGTAGTTTACACAATTTACTAAAAACACTGACACGTGATTCTAACATGGCATATAATCCACTGAGGGAATCACAAGGTCTGGCACCTGAATATCACGCAAAATACAGTCAATTGTAACCACATATTCAAGTGCCTACTCCTGAAACAAATTTCTTGGGAAAACTTCTAGACTGCGAGCTGCCCCTCCTTTTCGGAGAATTCCATAGCGAAAGTGAAACTAAAAATTCCAGTGGGAAAAAATTTATGTCAGCGCGCCGTTCATATCGCTGTGAGTGAGCCGCACTTAAATGTAACATCCCTCCGAGAGTTCCGCCCATATCCCTTTTTTTTTTTTTTTTCTCACTGATTACTTAGACTCGCCCGACGGACTTCGCTGAAAAGAGCGCCTGCTCGTGGTCTTCTTCTTTTCAAATTCAGATTGCTCGACACAATATACATGCAACATGACTAGTTTACTCTCACGACACAGCAATTGTAGCTGAGGGACGCTTCAAGAATTTTCCGAGGAAACGGTTTAGTTTGCGAAGCAGCACACTAGCGTTCAACAGAGCACTTGACGCACCGCTTCCGTTACGTTCGAAAGACTAAAGAAAAAATCGCCGGGAATTCTTGAAAATTCAACAGATCAAAGGATTGCTTTAAAAATGAATAGTTCTTTTACCTTTCGTGCGTAAAATAAGGAAGAAATAAGAGCAAAAAGTCCTCTGGTAAACTTGCAAACAAGTATCTTGTACCAAACTTTATAAAGGAGGAGGAAAGAAACAGTTGTGTCCATAAAAATAACTTACCGTCATAAGATATGCCATATGTGTGCTTAAAATATGTTTGATCCACAACACTAAGCCTTCCTCCCCTGAAAATGGAGGCAAAACAGAGAAGAATATTTGGTGGAGACATGTTTTAAGATTGAAACTGCGGTAACCTTTATCTCGAGAAATGTTACAGTTGATCTGTGAAGTTAGTTAAACCAACTTTCCGGATAATCAATTTTATAAACTTATGTGTAAAGGGCTATAACATATACACTGTTTTCCTTACCTTCCTGGTGCGGCTTGAATTTTGTGAACAAGCTGAAGTAAAAAACAGAAAATCCCTGACGATTTTGTCCGGTACATTTTCACTAACATATTACGCAGACTCTGTCAATTTCTTCCAAAGGAGTTTCTTCTTTATCCTTAGATGCCTTAACATGAAGCCTTGAGATGTTGCATGAATCTCCAAACGCAAGTACCGTCTGAAGTACTTACTCCACAGAGGAGCTTTGTGGTCAGCGGTTATATTATGCAATGGTTCATAGAGTGTTCTTTTTCATGGCGACTAAACATTTTATCTTGAATGACCAGTTTATAGCAAGCTTGGAGCCCTGATTGGGCGTCCGTCTGATAGAATTATCGTGCTTTTGTTGACTAACTTAATAGCTCTCGCTGGGTCGTTTTATACAGTGTACAAAAAGTGAAAAGTTAAGTAACAAACCTCTCTCAAGAATGGAACTGCGAGATTCACTGGAAGTCTTCTGACTGTATTTTTCATGATTGATTTATTAACACTGCCATGCCATAACACAGTCTTTAAAAAAGGAATTTACAAGCATGTTAAAGACATACTATAATTTACATTAACTGGAGGGCTTTAAAATGATAAGAACAAGCTATTTTGAGTCCTTAAATTCCGTATAAAAATGCTAATGTTCGCTATGCTCTTGGGATCATAAACGATATTTATCAACATGTTTAGAGCAGCCGCATTATTCGTTGTCACGCAGTGTGGGAAAAAACCTTCGTTGATGGGGTCAAGACCGAAAGCAAACTCATCAGAACACTGACTTGCAACTAGAGTTTTTTGGCTAAAGAGTTCACCATGACGCGAATATACTGAAGGGCTAAACTCTTTCCCTTTAAAAACCCTAAGATCAGTGCGTAAATTCGCCCCTACGGCTTTCTCTAGACATCTCTTAAGGTGCCCTTGTGTGCTCACAGGAGAATTTGTTTAACAATCAAGAGCTTATTTAATTGGGTGATCATTTCCTGGAATCTCGTAACTTTGATGGTTTGATTCACGGGTGTTATGGAAAGGAGAACTTAGATACTAGTTCTTCTTAAGTTTCAAAAGGGGTACAGGACTATCCAAGGAAACAATCTTCATATTAGCTCTTCAGTTGGACGATTCCAGTGACATGCATTAGAGCACATTAATGAGCTTAATCACTGTGTGGGCTGTTTTCACTGTACCTGTATGCAATATTTTCACATATCTGACCTCCATTAGAGAGTTATCTTGACTATGACGAGCTTGTATGAGCATCTCTGGGCCAATGAATCAGCCGTGGGGCGGTCACTTCCTCTTTTCCTAACAAAAAAAAATACAGCATAACTTTTTCAGAACACTGTCAAGCATTGATCTGTGGAATATAACCTTAATAAAGCTGGTCTTTATAGAACAGTGATGCCCAATCAAACTGGCAAAAGGCCATTAACAAAAAGGCAACCAACACGGTACTAGGGTTGGTCACAGTTCAAATGAACACTTCTGTCAACTCAAATGGTTTTTTTTAATGAAGCATTCAGAATCAATGTGGAACTACCTTGATGTCTCATCAGCTTCAGCATTGATTGCCTTCAGTCTGTCCTCAATACTCTGACAAAAGATTAAAATAATATATTGTATGTGGCTAATTCTAAAGTTGGATTTTTCTATCCACATCCCACAACTCTTGCATCTTGCTGCTACAGCAACTTGACAATTAGTAAGAGCTTCCCAACCATTGTTTTTTGCAAAGTTTCAAAGGTAAATGCTAACCTGTTCTTCGAGATATTCCCTTTTTTTCATGTTCAGCTTTTCGCTTCAACTTGCTCACCTTCCCTCATCCAACCCCATGGCAGGAGTTTGCCCGTACCATGTTTCCAGGACCTAGAGTTGTACTCTTCTGAAGATGGTGCCTTCCCTTTGTCGATTTGAAAAGGTTCATGAGCACCATCATTGAGAAGAAGATTTGAAGAGCTCTCCCTTATACAAGATATGTGTGTTCCTCCATTGTTGAATAAGCCTAAAGGAGAGCAAAACAGCAAAGAAGGGGAATTGATATTTCCAAACAACTCAATGAGAGAACACAATCCGAAAGACAAAAATATGCCATCAGAACAAGGGATGGAATGGGGCTTTACAATCAGAACCTATAGGTGTGGGGGTGGGAGTGGGGGAGGGGAAGAGGATTTTAAGAATCATATCATAAACCCTTAGATACAGTCAAAGGCTTGGTTTTGGAGTAACAGATCACATATTGGAATCATCTTGGCCAAAGTGCTTCTAGAAAGATCTTTATTGGTGAAAAAGGACTTGTGCTTCGACAACCACTCAAGCAGAGGTATCAGAATACACAAAAGTACTCACCAGAGTCTCAAACTGTGGTTTGAGCGTTGATCCATAAGCAATCAATGCTTCATGGTTTCTCCTTCACAACAAGTCACACACAGTACAGGTATAGGAGGTTGAGTTCCATCCTAAAAGACAAGGCAGACATAAACGTATATCATAACAGCAAACCCTACAACTACCATACACATTTGGGATCAATATCAGTATCTGGGCAACTGCCCACCTACCCCTCCCCTAACAGACACAACATCCTATTGATAACAAGTCAGGGTTAATGTTGGGGTTGGGGAGGGGTAGGTGGGTAGTTTGTCCAGACCCTGATATTGATCCACATTTGGTACACTGGGAGCCAGAAAACTAAAGAACAATCTCGCACAATACCGACAAGACAGCTGGGCTAAATGTCCTTGATTTTAAACTTAGGACAAGATGTCCTACTGTTTTTTTGTCCTTTTGCCCCTTTCAAAGTGGTTCAATTTTTGTCGTTGTGTTTTTATCGAAAAAGGTCTCTTGGTATACTTAATTGAAAAAATTAGGACGAGGAAAAAAGTTTTACTTTTCTAAATGTCAGGTAGTAATATTTGGAGCAGCAACTGAGGAAAAAGCTGTCTCAACAGGTTTTTTCCCCAACTGCAGTACATCATGCAGACTTAACAACTCTACAAGTAAATTGAGCAGTGTCTTGAGTTTGCACTCCATTTTTAATTGGAGTTTCTTTCTTAGAACAAACCATCATTGGAGAATATTCCATCACCCATCTACCAGATAATATTCCCAACATGTGCAAATACACTAGTATTTCTTGTTAATAATTTAAAGTCAACAAACTTCTATAAATACAGCAGTAGTGTTACATATTTAACCAAGAAAGCAAAGGTACCTTTCTTTCTGAAGATGTTAGTTGAATAGTCCTTTTGGGCCTCAATGGCCTCTTACCACCACTAAATAAATCAATAATATATAGATTTAGCCAAGCCTAAAAGCGGAGCTCACATTTTTTTTTTTCCCACACGTCTCAAGGGCACAACGCCTTGCCCCGGCTAGGACTAGAACCCGGGTCGTCCGACTCAAAGCCCAGTGCACTGACCACTGGACTGCTGGAAAAAGCCATGGCGTTGGCGTGCCCGCTGTACAGTTGACCATGCATGTTAAAAGTAGCACCTTGTATGGTCATACAGTCGTACAGTCGTACAGTCGTACGGTCTACGGTCGTACAGTCGAACGGTCATAAGTCCAAATTTTTTCAGCTTGATGGGTTACTATAACTACTACCATTTTGTATAATTATGGGGCTACGCTCTGTGAGCTCTGCTATAAATTGAATTTAGGGTTACCAGTAAGTCACTTTCCAGATCTTTATTTGAACACCAAGATGACAAGATGACAAGCTGGAGCTACTATGTAATCCACATCTCTGTCCCATGAAGGGAATAGGAGTATTTATACTCCCCCTGGATAGGATGTTGGTCCATCACAAGCAACCCCCTCCTCTATGCCCCCAACACTACATATCATTACAATGTAGGCTACCCTTACAGCTCACTGGTACCAATTAATCCTCTAAGTGGAGAAAGGCACTGTCAAGAACACAACACAAGGACCTGACTTAGACCCAGACCTCTTGACTTGAGCCCAGCATGCTACCCACAAGGCCACTGTGTCTTACAGTATAACAAGTCATGATTCCAGAAAACTACTTTGCAAAATAAATTTGTTAAAAGTCAAACCCGGGTGCAAATATGGAATAGTTAGTCAGTGTTCTTTCAAGGGGCCACCCTCCCAAAGAAACAAAGTGTCTGTTAACAGAGCTTGAACAATCAAATTACTGTATATCAACACTGTAATCCAAAGAGAAAAAACATTTTTGGGATAACTTACCCATTAAGTGAATATTCAAAAATATGTAGCTGACCATCTTTTGAGGCAATAGCAATGTGAATAGGCTGAGGATAAAAATATGGTGGTGTAACATCAGATGCATGTACACATATATATGTTTGTTATCTGTTCTTTTGAATACATGAAGCTGTAATCTACTTCTTCACATCAATTTCTTTCTTAAGAAAAGTTGATTTTAGGTAATGTGTTCTGTATCGTTGTTACAAATACCTTGTTTCTGTTACTTTGTCGTATAACATCCACTGCTATTGGCTCATCTGTGATTGAAAGTGAGACTAATGCATTTTTATCCTGTGAGTCCAAGTTGACATACCTGTGACAGAAAAATACATGCAATTCTGTTAAGAATATATGAAAGTCATATATTTGAACTGCGGATAAAGATGTGAATGAAAGTCATATATTTGAACTGTGGATAAAGATGTGAATGAAAGTGATCCTTGCAGTAATGTGCACTACTGCCCAAGTACTGCACATTACTGCGAGGATCACTTTCATTCACATGTAATTCTGTTAGCTGATGGAAGAGTGGATGAGAAAGAGAAGCTGTTGTTAAGAGCTTGCAGTCAGCCAAGAAGAGACTTTTGCTAAAGCAGCAGCCTTTAATTTGAGGTTAGAAAAATTCCTGATCTTAGTTTGCGTCAGATATTCCTTGTACTTACCATATGTTCATTAATCTATCCTGCTCTGCTCCCGAAATAAAGTACTGGCCACTGATACCATTATTTGGAATATGATTTGCATTTGAATCATGCGACAAGTTACTTGGGATGAACTGGAGATGTGTTACTGGAGATGCATGACCAGTAAATTTCTACAAAGAAAGAGACAAAATGGCAACATTAAGAATGGACAAATTATGATACACCACAAAGTTCACCTTTTCAGGGTTTTTTTGGCTTCTCTATTTATCAAACTTGAGACATGGTTGTGAAGAGATCTAGAAGCACATGTAGATCCATTAAGAAAACTGATTTTTAACACCCTCTTACCATTTGCTTCAACACTTAGCCCTTTCACTCCCATAACTGACCAAGACAGAATTTCTCCTTACAATATCAATACAATATCAAGCAGAAAAGTGATGAGAATATAGGAAAATACCAAATAGGGGATAATAAGTTGATCCAATATCAAATTCTCCAAACTAACACCACAAGAACTCTATGGCAGATAGTTAGGAGAATTACTAATGAGATCTTAAGAATCACAGAGATAACAAGTACCCAAAGAGTGTGCAATGTTTTGAGCGCACAAAAAGAGAAAAAGAGGGAAGAGGAGAGGGAGAAGAGAAAACTTGTTTGGTTTTGCTCAACCTCAATGTCAGATAGAGTTTCTTTGTTACCTTAAGAGCTTCTTTTGTCTCCAGGTCCCAAAGTTTAATACTTCTACCAGCTGAGAGAAGAGTACTTCCTTTTGGACCAAGTCGCATACACCTTACACCATGTTTATCTGCTTTCCATTTACTGTCGAGAAGAAGATTGAGTAACATGAAGATTTATGAAAATTTGTAAAAATATTAGAACATACTTTTTATATGTAAATCAATAAATGCTATGCAGGGTTTCTAATGCAAAATAACATAAGAGAAGGGTTAACCCTTTTAGTCCCACTAGTGACCAAGAGAGAATTTCTCCTTACTTTATCAGTATGATATCAAGTAGACAAGTAATGAGAATAAAGAAAAATATCAATTAGGGGATTATTGGTTGATCCAATTCCCAATTCTCCAAAGTAACATCACATAAATTGTATGGCAGACAGTAAGGAGAATTACTTGTGAAATCTTGGGAGTTAAAGGGTTAAATTATCTAGCTGAAAGGTAAATCATGATAAAGGTTAATATAAAAACTCACCATTTTCTCTGCCCATTTTCTGTATTCCACTCAGTTATATGCTTATCATTTGAACAAGAAAACAATGTGCCATCATCGTCACTCCAACACAGGTCGTTAACTCTACTGTCATGTCCGCCCTCCTTTAAAAGATTATAATAAATATAAACACTACTATCCATAGAAAATACTCAACCTTTCCTTCACCTTTTCACCTTTAACAAAATAGCTGACTTATTGTTGAGACAGCAACATTCTGGATTGGCATCACTTGCCATTTTATCCCTTAAATTTTGCCCCTTCTCCCTGCTAGACAATTCAATGTTGCATTTTGTTTTATGTGATTGCACAAAATTTAATGGGGAAAGGGAGGGGGGGGGGAGTTGTAGCCAGCTGCAGCTCATTTTAAATTGCTGTGTGACTCTAACATGCATGTGTCAACTAATTTTGCCCCTGAATAGAGGGGTAAGTTTCTAGAGAAACTGTGGTGCTGCATTGGTGGGAGAGTATAGCAGGTAATTTAGTGTTAACAACTGAGTTGAAAACATAAATTAGCCAGTGGCTAATTTATGTTTTCAACTCAGTTGTTAACACTAAATTACCAAGTTTTGTCCTTGTTTATTTCCATGACTTCTTGAACCTGGAAAATCACACAGCCTGACCAAATTTTTTTTTTTGTGATCACTTTTCAGTTCAATTATCTTCCTGTATTAGGAATAAAGCTGTAGACAGTTGCAGAATATTATGCAGTTTCAAAAAATAAGTAACACTTCACTAGATTTTATGACCTCTTGCCTAAGAAATGGAAGTTGCAGTAATGTTGTTTACAAGCCCTTCTTTTGTGGGGCAGTCACTTGGTGTTGAGAAATTGAATGCACTGTACAATCAAACCTACCAATTTCTGATCTACTTCCCCAGCAGCCACATTATATAAAAGAACATCGCCTGAAGATGTACCAAGTGCTATTGAATCACTGGCATTTGAACTTGATGACTGTCTTGAAGTCTTTGATTTCTTTCTTCTTTGATTTGTCTATTAAAATAAAAATCAAGTGTAATGTTCGATCATCAAGAAAGTTGAAGTTCAAACTATGGGTTACAGAACCTCCCCTTTGTAACTGGGCAAAGAAGATGATCTTTGCTAAATCAAGCCGCCATACCAACAGAACCTCTGGATTAACATCTCTATTGAACAAGCAAAAGGGAGCATGCAGAAAGCTAGTTTGGAGGCATTGATTGAACTATAATTCAACAATGCCACTGCAACAAGATTGCCAATTAGAGGAACACACTAGAACTTAAAACTTGAACTGGAACAAAGCAAAGCTTGAGACTGGAAATCAGCAGTAAGGAAGATGGATGTTGACGTTACATGTGAAATGCAAACTTTAGACTGTCTATTTGCAATATAACTTACGATAACCAAGGCTGACTAATTGATTTCAATGATATCTGGTGGAGATATAACGACAGTGTATGAATTTCACTGTCCATCATCGCAAGAAACCACCGTTTCAGCATGCGTTTCAACCAACGCACGGAACAGATCTTTTCACCAATGCGATTCAGGTATTGCCTATTGCAGCAAACGCTTGCATTACAGCTGTTTGCCATACAAAACACTTTAAGTGAACTACAGCGTGACAAATTCACAAATTACGACACAATTTAATGATACCATTATCATCGACAAAAAGTCACACTTTACTACATTGCAATTTTTTGTCGAACACTAGATGACAAAGTTTCTCAACAAATTCATTTACTCAAAAAAAAGGCTTCATTCTGTACATATTTCAAGCACGTCCAGTTGAAAGAAGCCTTCTAAATACTACAGTAAGTATTACGAACGCGATTTCAGCTCGATGAAAAATATTTGTCGACAGGCATTCGAATTCTCCACATCAAAAACTCACGAATTGGAAACGAAATTGTAATAAATGAGTTCTATGATTGATCCTTAAACCAAAATTCGTGGCAGTACAGAATATCAACACGGTCTTAGCTCGTTAACAACAGCAAACAAGATAATTCTTTTCAAAGAATACTCCGCACACGCACTCTAGGGACCATGCTTGCTTACCACAGATCTCGAAGTTCGACTCCATTTGAGGCAACTACAAGACGAAGAAAGGTGCGATGGTGGAGTATATTCATGCTTTAATGATCCAGCAGTGCAGTCCCATATTTTCAGGCGACCGTCTGGGGTTAACAGTGCTAAAGCACGACCATTATTATCAAAAGCACAACCACAGCCGTCCATATTTCATGATTCCATTTGCACGTGGGGACTAGTGATGTAGTACCCAGACCTCTAGCGAGCGATGTGAAAAAATGGAAGTGAAAGGAAACGAAGAACAGCGCAATATTTAAATTACAGGTTATTCGTGTAGAGCGCAAAGCGGGTAACGGAAACTCATTAAAGGTAAAATTAGTTTGGATTTTAATTTCTAAAGGCTGTTGTATAAACTAAACTATCTGAAGTTTTTTCTTGTCAGGCAAAACTGTTGGAAATAAGATAGGGTAATTATTTAGTGTTATCAACTGAGTTGAAAACGTAAATCGGCCACCGTGAAGAGTTTTAATGGCATGATGATTTTCCAGTCAGAACTCTATTTTGCCGCGATGAATATGAGCCTGTAGATACACAGGGAAGCGCAGTGGCATGAGCCATTTCACGTAATGTGCGCAGAGATTTGTGAGTGTGACACCCCGTAAATCCCCATCTGGGATAGGTCATAGCGCTTGTATGTAGCCAAAGTCTTTTGCAGGGTTGTTTTAGGATAATATTCGAGATTCTTTCCGGAATCCCGTCGGAGTTCGGAAATAATCTGAAGTACTATTTCTCACCTTTTCTTCAGAACTCATTCACAAACCAACATAATGGTATTTGGTGAGGCTTCCTCGCGTGTCATGAACTTCACTTTGATTGGTCAGTGCCTAATCCCGTACCCAGATCCTACCGCTTAGCCAAAACTGCTAGGCCGTGGAAGGTCTAGGTACGAAACAAGCTCATAAGCCGGCCGTCGGAAGTAAGTCAAAGTGTCCACAGTTTTCTGACTCTTACAGAATCCAGTGTTTACGTTTGCCACCTTGGGCTTTGAGTTGTGGTTCGTAATCGGCTCTTAATGGTTCTATTTAACCCCTTACACCTAACATCATTATGTAAGTTCTCCACACTGTTCTCTACAAACGTCTTGTGTCCTTACAGGGAGAATTTGTTTAAAAATCAAGAGATTCTTAAGTTCGCAATCATTTCCTATATTGTTATTACCTTAATGTTTGATTCAGGGGTATACTTTTGGGAGAAATTAGATGCTTGTCACTCTTAGAGCCTAAGGGGTTGAAATACGTGTTTAAGCTCGGAAGGAAACTTCAAAATGTACAGTAGCTGCTATATGGAGCCAATTAGAACGGATAGCCCACAACACAGATCACTGGCGGACTGTTATTGACGGCCTATGTACCAGGATGAGCGATGGGCTTAGATGGATAGATAGTAGTTGCTCAACTGAAAGCCTTCGAACAACAATTTGTAATGGTAATAGGACTGAGTGGAATCCAGTTCGGTCTGTAATCATACGAGTGATGACAAAATCAGACGACCCCGCAATGGTGTTTATCACGAGTATGATTACAGACCGATTTGGACGACACGAAATCTTATTACCAATTAATCATAAAAATTACAATTTCCGAGGGAAGAAGAACAGCCAAGATATGAAAGAAAGGGAAAATTTGCATAAAAAACTAACAAAGGAGGCGGAAATTGTCGAATGGTTGTGATTGGTTGATTTAACCTACAACTTTGAATGTGATTGGTTGATTTAAACTACAACTGTGAATGTGATTGGCTTATTGAACTATCTGATAACAACTTGGCAAGTGAATTAGTGGAAAATAGGAGTTTTTTGAGCCAATCACAATCGAAGAAATTCCAATTTTTATGATTTTGTGTGATACTGTTAGCTATGATTTACAAAGAAGTCTTAACTTTTAATAGATCTCATGCGTGAATACTGAGTATTACTTTCATATGGCTCTGATTTGAAGGTCTGTGGATGAAATCGTTATGGTGACTATTCAAATGACAGTTTTGGAGCAATACTGTCATGTAGTATTGTGGTATGCTTTACAAGGAGATTCTCACCAATAAGTCGATGACATGTGCATTTGTAAGTGACTTTTCATAATATAACTTTGGAGCAGCACATACATATGGTGCTGTTTTTCAAGCTACCTCTACGAGAGATTCTACTAGCGATACACCCCTTGTACGCATATGTTTAGCCTTTCAAACTGTACAGCTTAGTATCGAGCAAAGCCGTCGTGTGCGTTCTTCTTTCAAAATCTTTAACAAGGAATCTTTTGTCCAAGTTCGAACTTATGCACTTTGAGGACTGCGAGGATTAAAACGATGTTCGAAATGTCAGCGGTTGCCAAAGAAGAAAGAAATAGACCACCCGCACTGCAACGCGTTTTCGCGGGTCGCTAATAAGTGCTGATTGTTCGATATCACCTCAGATATCAACCCTTCAGTAATTTAATGAAACGAGCATCTCTTGTCAAATGACTGGTAATGATTTGTTTGACACGTATCTGAGAGATAACCATTGTTGAGTCGATTGCTATTCAAATTCTTTCAATGGAAATTAAATTCCCTGTGAAGTTGTTTACTTAAACTCGCTTTTAAATACAGAGAACATTATGGCAGCTTTTGTAAGGGATCTTTAGTGATCATGTTGCACGTGTTATCAAATTTGCACTCAATCAGCGTTGCTCCGGTTTGTAACATTTTCTCTTTATTTAGGCGAGAGCTGAAGAGCAATCCCGTTCGAGTAGGTCATCAAATCTTTGATTGGATTTGCTCTTGAAATAAGCCTTTGTTATTAGGAGTTATTCATTATTGATGAGATAAAATCTTGTGGTGGAAATGCTTGCCCTTGTTGACAGCTTAATGGAAATGTTCAGAATCAATCAAGCGCTTTGCAAACAAACTTCGACTCTGGTCTCACGGACTGAATTTGACAGAACAAAGGCAAACCTTTGTGGCATGCAGTCTATGTACCGTGAAAGACGTCAAGGTTGAAGAAAAATTCTTAAATAAATTTTCCAAATAAAGTTGAAAGGATTTGTAACGTTTTGTGGTTCCGATGTTAACACTTTTCAAGTGTTTCATGCAGATAAAGTTCGCACGATGTGTGCCAAATCTACGAACTGTATGTCTGTTTATAATGGGTTTGTGTAAATGCAAGCAAAGCTTAAAAGGAAAATTGAGCCTTTGGTGAAAGAAAGCCGACCTAATCAAACACAGATGGGAGGATAAAATTCTGTCTTGTCGCAAAAACTCTAACTAACGCAAGAAAAAAGCTATGTAAAGAATATTACTTGCTGCTTGCCTTGTTCAAGAAACTCCCGAAGTGAGAATTTGCCTTCAGGGCTTTGTTTCGTGGCCATCAGATCGAATTAAAATCAGCTTATATAATCCGTGTACTCATCTGCTGCTAATAAAAGCTGACAGGAGTATGTATTATGTGTAAATATACTTGAACTATGTAAAAAGCGCTGATCTCAATTCAATTTACGGAGAACTATGCCACATGATAAACACAGGCGTAATCCAAACGACCACGGTGAAAAGGGAAGCCATGGCAAACTCGAGGCGCGTGGACATTATGTTGGGCAAAAATTTCAAACCAGAAGGACAACCCGGCCCTTACAAGCCTTACCTTGCATTTTCAATCGATAATATTTTGAGAAGAAAAGAAGAAACTTCGCGAAACACAACGTGTGTTGTCAACGGGAACAAAGCATACACAGCGAGATCTGAATTTGAAGACCTGCAAGAGAGCTATAAAAGAGGAATGGAAGATTCAACTAAAATTACCCATTTACCTTGGTTGGCATATACACGTTACTCACCTCCTAAACTTCCAAGTGAGTGTTATTTGCGCATCTATTTTTTTCTTGAAAAAACGTATCGATACCAACGCTGTTTTATGCTTTGGGAAATGGCGGAGACGAAGGAGGGTTACTAAGTGATTCACTTCGTTTGGCCATGTGGCCGACTATCAGAGCGATGGAAATATTCATTTATCTCCAGATAGCTAACTTATTTTGAAGTCTGATATAGATAATTAATTGTACTAAGGCATGCTTTGATAACAAAAAGAAGTGAGTTGTGCGCACTGACTTTTGTTATTGTACATGTCTAAGGAGAAACCTGTGAAGCTTTTCCATTCGAAACTAGACAGCTTAAAAGCTTTAAAAAAAAAGGCAAATGAACTTCTTGGGTAACAACCCGCAAAGTTCAAAGGGAGGAACCTTTACCTCGTTCATAATAATTTTTGAACTGATATTACCGGCGTTCTCTTGTGGGTTTGTAATCTGATGTTTGTAACGGATAAACAAAAATTATACCAAGCAATTGGGATAAAGTTTGGTTTGAATCAGTTTGCGACTGAATACTTGAACATTGTACTCTAGCAAACTTGTAATGCCTATCTGTGATGAGTTTAGAATAAATATTACAGCATGCTGAAGTAAAGTCCTTGTTGTGCAGGGTCAAGGAGAAGACTTAACAACAGCAAACGTCGTTCAAGTGGTTGTCCACGGGTGCCATTCTCCACTTTACAGCTGATGACCTTAGAGCAGAAATATACAGAAAATCACTATCTCTCTGGATCACAAGTCACCGATCTGGCGCACAGCTTAGACTTACCACAGCATCGAATCAAGATTTGGTTTCAAAACCGACGGGCGCGAGAGAAACGAAACCAAGAGGAAAGTTCGATCAACAGGATGGAGGAGCAACAAACAAATTTCTCGCAACAGGTTGTGTTAAATACACAGTTAACAGCTTGTTATGTGCCTTCTCCGCTGACCTCAAACTTTTCCATGGACTGTTTTGGTTTAGGCGGCCACTCGCCGTATAAAATGCACAGGCCCGCAGCAATGGGTACCTTTCCTTTCAGCTGAAGGAACTTGAGCCTAAGCTTTGGACGATCATTTATGAAGCAAGAGTGTAAACCAAAGGCATACTCTTCTAGCTTTCGGCTAGTTAAACAGAATTTCATCTAATACTGCAAGCCGAAAAAACGTATCGTTTTTTTATCGATTTCATGTAAGTACGGTGTATTTTGAGATGGTACAGCTTCATTGATGCTACGTCAAGTTACGATTTTATTTGCGGTGAGCTGATCTGCGTACCTTGATTCGTTCTCATTCTTAGTTATTGTGCGATGATATGAATTAGGTAGTTCTCTTTTCATTTTGTGTAAAAATCTTGTCACATCATGTTCACTCAAGGAAAGAGTAACACAAACATAAAGAAATTGGTCCATTCGATTTAACTCGTCAGTTGGATGCAATAAAACAGGACCAAGTCAACACTCCTGAGATATCTGCTCACTGAAGCGCGTTTCATGCGTGTGGTCCCAGTCGAAATTAGCTTTGCAAGTCCTTTTGTTATTGCAGTTGTATTTTCTCCGAGGAGGTAACAAATTTCTCCCAAAGAAAAATTGTTTTTTCTATATGTCCACCGGCAACCGCGTCAAAACAATGATGTTAACCATGACATGCAAAAAGCCTCCCTTTGTGTGAGTAAACCCTATGTAAACTTCCAATCTACAGAGTGAAAGGTGCCCGATTAATGTCCGCTCGACGACCACCTTATGTTTTCAGATTTTTTACATGCCATATGTTCGTACCAGTATATCTTGAGTGAAGGGTGGTCTACATACAAAATCCTTGTTCATTTTGTTGATGCGGGGGGTGATTTCCGTGGTTTAAAACTGTTCGCTAATGAAAACTTTTTAATTATGGAAAGATTGACAGTGAACTTGCGCGAAACTAGAAGAGGTTTTGTAGGGAAATATTAAAAAATAACCATTGTATATAAATTTCAATTGAACCTCAACTTGTCTTCAACGTTGAAGCCAAATTGAATTGACTGTGTTTTTTTGGGAAGAAGCTTGACTGATTTCTATTCGTAAAAACTTCAAGTTTTTTCCTCTTATTAAATGAAAAATCCACAGACACTTGTCCATGTTCATAACTCGAGAAAGTCGAGTGTTTGATTCCTCTAAAGAAAAAGCAGGTAATCACGCAATTCAGAACAAAATAATGCGCCCACACAGAAGATGCAGAAGTTGAAATTTTCCTTTGTCATGTTAATACTGTCAAGATGGGAAACTGTAGTCAGCTCGAGAGAAAACAATACAAAATAGCATAAGTACTTTTTCATTGAAGCTTTGTCTTTTCGTGTGCCATACGAAACTTAAGAGCGAACCTTAAAGCTTCTCCACGCATTAACTGGGTGAAGGAAGTCACATAGAAGGTAAGACTGTCTGCAATCGAATGCTTGTTAAAATCATCTGCTACCGTAAAATATAACGAAGATTTTCATTTTGGCAGTTAGCTGCTGCTAATGATTTATTTATTATCACAGCCTGGGTATACTTTTCATTAATTACGATAATTACATCTCTAATGGATAAGATAAGAATGTTTGTTCAAGTGCTGTGCGGTTCACCTTTGAACATGTCCATACTTTTCTAACAGCTCTTCAATTGAGTTCTGCTGAGTGCTTCTTATGAAAAATTGTACCATGATCGTTTTTTTTTAAACGCTAAGTTCGGGATTCCGGAAACATTCACGCATTTCAATTTAGTCTCGGCACTCTTTAGGTTCACCGATTTTTCCATGCAAAAGGAAACCGATGCGCTGGAAACCCGCTACAAAATTTAAACGTTCGCTTCATATCGTTTCCTACCCCGTTACCTTCATTTCTGTTCTGTTTATTTGTCCTTCTTTATTATTGTTCCACGATTATTCTTAGTCTTTTTCTGTCCTTTTTTTCCTTTTGAAATAAGGGGTTTCAGTAATTTTTCCTCGGAAAGTAACCAGGATTTCCAACGTTAAGAAAGATGACACATGCAAAAGGTTCCTACCAACCGAAAAATTTAATGTCAATTTTTCAACATGCTCGTCTGCTATCAAGATCCGTTTTCAAGTTATTTATCCTTACTGGCTGTTCATCTTTTTTCCTTTTTAATATACCCCTACATTAATATTTTATACCCATAACTTGAAATATCGAAGGCCAATTCCTTCGTGAAAATTGCATCTTAAAAAATACTTTTATCATCTGTCATATTTTATCTAATCACACGAAGCTTTGATATTACTGATCCTCGCGGTATGAAGGAGACTTGTCGCATGTAAAATTAATACTAGATGACTCGTAACTTTGCCTTAATGGTTGAGGCCCGGGGTTTCAACCCTCCATCAAATAACAACTATAACATCTTTCATTCATTTTTTTCCCTTGCTACTCAGCTTCATAACTAATTTAAATTATCCGCCAAAGTTCAGTAGAGCCACGTTACTACGAAATGAGAGTCAGCAATTTTAAATAATGTGCTTATCTCTAAAGCACACAAGCCGGGTAGCTTTAATCACCTGCTAAATAACATGATAATGGATATCGGAAAACATTTCATGATGGGCTTATCTGCTCCGATGTCGATCAATCTACGAACAAAACGCTTCAACCCAAGTTGCTCACGACTGCCTCAGGCGACTCAGTGTATTTCCCTGAGTATCATTGCAAAGTTTCAATTGTTAGACAAGTAACCGCGCGCTTTTCGCTAACGAGGAGGCAATTAACGTCCATTTTTGTCAGAATCGTTTTGTATATAACTCATCTCTTGGGCTCGTTGAACTGTGTTTGAACGATCTCTATTAGACGCTAATCAGTAAAACGATGCCGCAAAATAATTAAGTTTCGGGATTTTGTCTTCTGGCTTTGAGTTACAGAGAGCCTGAGATTACTGCATTCGCCACTTAGAATTATGAGACAGAGAAAGGGGAGGAGGGGGTGGGGGGGTTGGAATTGAGGAAGTCGGATGGAACTTATAAAACATCTTGTGTAGGATACTATGTTCTGAGTTCCAAAATGGGCTCCTGGAATTTACCAGATTTTAAATATAGTTTCATCTTGTGGAGAACTGCACCTCGTTTGAATACTTATTGTTAAAAGCGCATCCCTAAAACATATTGTAATGACATGACACCTAACTATGCCTGCAGATTACTTATTGGTCATAAACGGGTGAAGGACCAGGGCATGTAAGTCCCCTAACCCCCCCCCCCCCCCAAAAAAAAAAAAAAAGACTTCACAAAAGTACCCCCTCGGATACACCTTTTGTGCAGGGAATGACCTTCGAACCCACCATGATAGCATGTGTTATGCCCCCTGGAATTGAGGCTTGACTTGAAATTTCATTTAACTTATTTGAAATGTAATTTTGTTTCTATTTTTTGAAATGACCGCGTGGTATCATTCAAGTTCAAAGTCCACCCATGTTATTTAAACCGGCAGTCTGAATGACGTTCTATGGATTACCGCAGATTATTTTTTTCGGCCGCACGACGCTAATTTTTTTCCATTTTCAGTTTCCATTTTCGTGTTCCAATCGTATTTTGTATGAAGGAATTTGATTCAAAGGACACATGTACTTCTGCTTTCCTCAAAAACCGGAAATACCTGTTTATTCATTGAAGTGCTCCACACAAAAGCAATACTTCAGGTAGATTGACTCAATTCCCTCCGCATCACTCTTAATTGTTTTTATTATAGCTTAGCTTAATCAAGATGCTGCCAATTTCACTAAAAAAAAAACATTAATCCCTCTTTGAACAAAGAAGGAACTATGCCATTGAAAAGATTTGCTCAAAGGACAACTTTCTGTTTCGTTGACGAAAACATAATACAATTTATATGATAAACTCTTACTCGTGAGATTTGGGCCGGGATTTGAAAACAATTTTTCGATTGCAAGATACTGACTGATTGACGAACGTCGCTGCAGGCTTTCGATTATTCAACTAACAAATCATCTAAGGCTTTCAGAGTTTATTTCGAGATCTTGGAATAACTAATAATTGAATTAATTTGTACAGCTCTGTAGAATGCAAATACTGTCAATAGTTTTCCGTGCAGTTTCGTCTTTCGAAGTGAAATACAGTCCGTGCATTTTGGAGGAAACAATATACATATTCTGAAACCTCCGGTCTGACACCCGAAAAGTTTAAATTGATCGCACAGTCTGGATTTAGATAAACTTGCGTCTTTTTCTTTAGCTTTTGAGCATCTGCTGTCGTTCTTTGTTTTTTGCTTATTAGACTTATTAAAATGATTATTGATCCCCCTTAAATTGAGCGGTTTTATGTTACCAAGGACTTGCTACAGAAACTAGAGATGCCGTGTCACTCAAACACATGGTTTTCTTATATCTGTCGTTTATTGCGTTTGCGTTTTTTTATATACGAAACAGCTTTTGAAAATTTCGTGTATAGGATTACTGTAGGAACTGAAACCGTTGTTAGGAAACTACGAGAAAATGTTTACAAAAACAAGGTGGCTTGTTGAAGTGTTTGTCAATTCACGACAAAAAATTATTAGCACTTCCATAAGGCATACAACTTACTGCAAAACTTCCGTTTTTGTTGATTTAAGCTGGGCAGTCTACTGTTCACAATTTGCAGATTTGTTTGCCTTAGTCTCTATCGAATGAATTTATTATCTTTTTACCGCTAAAATCGAATTTCCCTGCTCATTAATCAGCTTTCACATCTTATTTCCCAACTCCGTATACAGTAATTAATTACGTTCGAGTTTTTGTTACCAATTAAATTTAAGAATTGTGTTTTAATCGATTTTGTTGGTCATTTGGGGCATTGCTAAATCATTGCTGCAATTTACTTTTGAAAAGGTATTCAAAGATGTTATTTTCTGGTACAGTCTCACCTGGAACATTTCTACGTCTGATTTGCAACAGAAATACTCAAACATGTTACCAACACATCGCTAAAAATCCTTCAACAAAGACCCTTTCTTTTCCAACTAAGAAGACAAATCTTATATGAGTTGTGCTTATATCCAAGGGCTGATAATTAAGGCTTGACAAGCTCAAGTGTCCAACATTGTCTTCTTCTCTCGGTTAATAAATTATATCATTCGAGACCGACGCGCAATGAACAAACAAAGTTTATACAAAATCACGCCATATCCGCAAGCTTGAACGGGGATACAATTTTATTTTAGCCTTGGAAATGACTTGATTAATACACTCGTTTGCTCTGCGGATACGTCTGAGGCTGTTTTCGATGTCTTCTTGATAATACGATAAAGGGTTTTATCACCGTAATCCCGGATTAAAACGATATATTCAAGAGCAGTTGACAAGTAAACTATTCACAAAGACTAGGGATTTGTCAAGAGCGCGTACAAACCTGACAAGACACGTCATTGTTGAGATCAACGTCTTTATAATAGAATCTGAATTGAAACTTCTAGTGGAGAATGTGCCGGTAAACAGCTTAGAACTCTGTGCAGCTTTGTCTCTGAGTTAAGCAATCCGCCAGCACTCCTCTTGGGAAAGATAAGCTTCTTCAGTACACCCTGCGACGAACAAGCTATGGAGGATAGAATTAACGATTCTGCTGATGACAATTCTTTGCAACCGCCACCGGCGGCAAAACCATACCTGTCTTTCTCGATAGAGAACATATTAAGTGAGGGAAGATTTGGACCGAGAGCCAAGCGAAGCAATGAGCACGCCCCGAAGTGTGCGGATGGCTCAAGGAAACCGTCTACGTCGACCTTGCTTTCACGCCTACCTTGGCTTGCCTACACAAGGTACTGTCCTCCGAAAATTCCAAGTAAGTAAAGGTTTGATTTTCGCACATGAAAGCATAAGTTTACCTGTGAAGCTGGTATACTGCTCAAATGAAGCTCTTCATAGTGTTTTCTGCATAGCTTAGATGGTAAAACAAACCACCGCAAAATCGGAACTTCACGAGGTTTGATTCGTCACAGAGTATTTAGATTTGAGTCTCTGTCCCACGTTAGTGATACATGTTCATCTGCGGTTTTCTTTGTGAATTGTATTGGTTTCTTTTTGTTTCGTTTTTTTTTTTCGTCAATGCCATTTTTCATCTGAATTTTGTACATCCATGATTAGGTTGAGCAAAGACTTGAGGTTTAGTTGTTGCAGCTTTTAACACCTTGCTGTGAGGACGAAACCAAAGGATTCAAACTCATCATGAATCGTCCTAGTGACTTACTCTTCAGAATATTGACTTGACATTTATCCCTTATCAATACACGTGGATACAATGACAGATTTTGTTCAGTTGCCATAATCTTTCTTCAGCCTTGCTAAATCAAATCGTGCGCGGAGGACTTCATATTTTTCATTGAAGGCTAAAATAAGGCGAAGTCAATGAAAAAGACTTTCTTCGTGAGATAATCTAAGAATCTACGACTTAACTTTATTTTCTATATTCACTTTCACCAGAGCACTCTTTTTAAAATGCGATTTTGTTCAATAAGCCACTTACTTGTGCTAAAAATTGCAAACTACTTTGGCTAATTTCTGCATCAATAGTCATGAAATTCATTGACTAAGCAAACGTTTTTAGTTGCATTATGATCTGTAGTATTTCTTTTGGCCTTTAGAAGAGAGAGATTGAAAAGAGTTTGCTGAATAAGTAAAATACTGTTTCTCATGTTTGGCTGTCAAACGCCTATCCTGAGATGGAAAAAAATGATTCCATTTACTTGTTTCAAACCAAAATCTGAAGAAGAAAGAAGAACACCTTAGAACTATCAACAGTGTCCATCGACGCCAAATCATATATTCTAAGAGTAAGAGCCAATTATTCTGTTGTTTTAGGTGCCGTAATAATACATTTATTCGAGTTAATCTTGTAAGCAATATCTCAACACTGTGGTATGAAGCTTGCAGTCTGAAAGAAATGTAATATAGCTTGAAAGCAGCATAGCCTCTTCTCCTTTGCATTCAAATGAACAAAATTAATAAACTTACATTTAACACGGGGCATAAAGGAAACATTTTACTTTTTGTTAATGAAGAAAAAAACCGAAAAGCGCAGTTTCTAAATACTCTCTTAAAGGGCTTCATTAAGCATCACTTTGCGGCCTCAAATTATAATTTTCTTCTGAGAAAATTTCATTTACAGACTTTGATGGAAAACAAGAGTGGTATTAGTCTTAAAGCGATTGAAAATTGTTTGATTCAATTCGAAGTGGTTCTTTGTTTCAAAAAATTATTGACTTAATTATGTTTTTCTGTGCTCTTTAAGAGCAAGTTAACGATTTCCTATCTCCAAACAATAGGATTTTCAAAGACGTTAAGTCCTTAATCTCTATTATTAAGTTTTACTATCAACGAGTTGTTTGAAATTAACAGTTTTTATTTAAACTAATTTCTTTGAGTACGTGAAGCATATTTCTTCCACAGTTTGCTATCAACCGCTCGACAGGCGCGCGAGGGGTGCGGTTCTTGGGTCAATCAGAGAAGCAATGCAGATGGTATTTTATCCACCTCCCACATTTGAATCCTTTCTACTCTTTCCAATCTTCTAAAGCCGGCGCCAGTCTAGATTAAGCACGCTTCACACTTTGATCCGTTTACAACAAGCCATTCCAACCCGATATCTGATCTGTGTTCTCGTTTCTTTGAATTAAAGTTCAAAACAGTAAGATACTTTTGTTTTTGTAGCATTCTTGCCAGAACACGTGTCGCCTTCAGGTGGTTCATCAAGCGATTATTTAATAACTGGCCGACGTAAAAAAAGGGAAGAGATTTCTATTCATTTGATTATTGTTTCGAGAGTAATTTGAAGATTTAAATGTGGCTTTCTCTTGAATTGACTTCAGTGGCATTGAGTGACTTACCAGTAGGGAGTTTTATCGACAACCAAGATACAATTTCATCAGTTGTCAGAAATAAACCTAGAATGTGGTCTAGCTTAATAAGGAGTGCTTTAAATTCACTTGTTAGAGCTTATCCGATTACATATATGTAATCGGAAAGTCTTTGGTTCGGGTACCCATACGTGACAGGCACGCTTATTTCAAATCTTTAACCACGTCTTTTTCTAAAATTGGGACTGTAGTTTTCAATGAACTGATTGCTTCCTCCAAGTTAGTCTGTCCTCTGGAACATCATCTCGCGGGCTGAAGAAATACATGAGATCGTCCTAAGAGATAAACCTATTTTACTGCATTCCTTATCACAAAGCTATACGCCCATCGATTGGTGTAGCAACCACCCATAAAAACTAGAAGGCTTAATCGAGTTTCCTATCCTAAAGGGGAATCATATTTCTCCTAGTCTCGAGCCAGTGACAAATAATTAATATGTTACTTCGGTTGGGACTGTGTCTGCCATCCATTGAGTTCAATTGGTATAGCACCCACTCCGGAAATCAGGTTTAGTCGAGTTTTGCATTCCTAAGGGGAATTATATTTCTTCTTGTCTCAAGTTAGTGACACGTGCTTAAAATCTTTCTTTAGTTGACGCTGTAGTTTTCGATCAAAGAGTTCAGTTAGCATAACACCCATTAACAAAATAGGAAAATAAGGAAAGGTTGTGCATTTTCAAAGGGAACCATATCTTTCCTGTCCCAAGCTGGTAACAAATGTCTAAAAACGTGAAAAGAGAGTATAGTTGCAAAGATACTATCAACTTAGAAACATGTATTTTTTGTCTCGTCTCGAGTGTGGGACAAAGCAAAGGTTCCCAGTACCCATGAGGGATTGAACCTCAAACTTTTGGATTCCGTGCTCCGATGCTCTACCACTGAGCCATAGAGATAACTTTGAGCCAAGCCATCTCCTGGCTCATATGTAGATGTTAGATTCAATAAATATGTAGTCTTTGTTCAGCATCATATCTCCAAAAACGCCTTCTATTTTAGAAAAAGGATGTTGTTCACATTTTTATATCATTAATGCTACGTTAAAAGATGATAGCTGTTGCAAGGCCACAGCTACATCGAAGAGAACCTTATCATTTCGTTCATATAGTTTTATTACCGATAAAAAATGAAAACACCCAAAACGCCGGAAAATCAGTGATACCCTTTGTGGTGTGAAAGCCTTGATCACGTGCTCCTCCAAACATGCATGTGGTTAACAACGTTTATGTCAGCTTTTATGACCACGACAAGGATAAAATCGAGAATGAATCATTTAACGTATTAGAGAGCTTCTTGAGCATGTAAGTGTGTTAGAATGTTGAAGGCTGTTAGATGAGAAACAATGATCTTGTTATTTCGTACTCTTTACAAACTGGATATGGAGATTTGGGTATAATTTTAAAAATATATGGTAAAGTTCTCCACTGCATAATGGGTGTTGTTTCTGGCCAGTTCTGATTTTCAATTTGATGCTTAAACGATTGAGCCACAGAGAGTTCGTATGCGCAAGTGTCTGGTATACTGTTAGGATCATGTAGCAATGTTGATAGGGTTCCATGTGGAATATAGTAATTTTTTTTAGTTTAAACGTCGAATACAGAAAGCCTACAATGTTGTGAGACCTGAACTCGAAAGGTCACTAAAAGTGGACTTGACAAAACTTTGCATGCAGAACATCATCATCAGTTTATACTCCTCATCAAGTCAGAATCTGACTCAGCAATTAAAATCTTATGATTATCTTTCATTTTTCCAGGATCGAAAACTCGGAAAGGCTCTCGCCGACACAAACTGGACAGGAATCCCAGGATTCCCTTCTCTTCATCCCAGCTGGCAGCACTGGAGGCCAAATTTCTTCAGACCCAGTACCTTTCAGGGTCCGAAGTGAGGGATTTATCGTCCTCTTTGAGAGTCACGGAGCACAGAGTCAAGATTTGGTTTCAGAATCGAAGAGCTCGCGAAAAAAAGACACAAGCAGAGGGTTCAGTAAACTCCGATTCACCTCACATACAAAACGCATAATATTTTAGACTTCTAAGCTACTGTGCACAAATGAGAGGAAGTTTTTATTTCTATCAAGAAAAACTTATAAAATGGCACCAACTTTTAGTGGTGTTGATTCCTCTTCGATTCTGTAAACAAGAACAATATTCAATTGAATGTCAAAAGCAATCTTGGATTGCTTTGGTTTCACTTGACTTTGTTCTGTGATTGGTCCAGAAAACTTGTGCCATCCGGCTCTCAACCAATTAAATGCAAAACTAAAACCACTTTAAGTTTCATTGGCTAATAATAATGTTAACCTTTGTTCTGAATGGTCGCTGTGATTACTTGAAAAGTTCTCAATTATGTAATGGGAACATTGTTGTTATTGATTTTGTTGGTCACAGATAGTGAATAAAGAAAATGAATCATCATTTTTGACCTGTGAATACGATGAGACGTAGCAAGTTCTTTTTCACAGTCTAAGAAAAATTACGATACAGGCTCGATTACTTTCAAACCCGTACCTCCAAGATGATAGTCGGGCGCTTCTACCCTCTAAGCCATGGAGCCACATATTGACATCTAGACAAATTTTAGTTTTTCTTTTTTTTTTTTGTTCCCGCTAGGCGATCTTATTACCAACAGCAAATATGAAATAAATCATATTTTGACCAGTGGATAAAACAACAAGTGACAAATTGTAGTTCGCCTTTCGGACAGGGCTTCTTTAGTTATTGTATCCTCAGGCAAGAGCATTATTACCACACGCGTCAAATTTCAGTTGAGTGTCGAAAGAAATTCGGGATTGCTTTGATTTCGCATTAATAACGCGCCGATATTGGTTCAGATAACTCGTGCCACTTTCTCAAACAGATTCTATACTCAAACCGATCGCAACTTAGTAACTCGCATTTTCCCATGCTTGAAGCAGTTTGATTCTCTTCACTTTGAGTTCTAATTGACTCGTTACGGCCTTTTTCCTTTGTTATGATCGACTGCTGTGATTACCTTGGGTTTGGTTTTGCGACACTCATTGTGCTCGTTAAGAGCTTTAACTTTCACAAATGTTGTTAAGCGATAAACTCGGAGTAATATGACAATTTGCACAAATATACTTGTAGAAATATCAATTAAACAATCGTAGTATTGCATCTCCTTCGTGAGCTTAAAACCAAGGCACATGTCTGACTATGGCTTTGGCAGAGGAAAGAACAAATAATGTCTCACATTTTGACAAATCTAACCAAAACCTTTTTAAGTTTATTGTTAATTTTAAGTTTCTTTTTTATGTTGCTTTACTCAGACTTCTACAACGTGTCAATATACCTTTCAGTTAGCATTCTCTCTTTCTATCCGATATATTAGCTTCAATATCTTAATGTTTTCCAACACAAGCGATCATACACAAACTTCTCCGTTCCCAACCGTAACTCCAACCTTCTCTAACTACTTTTTGAGACCCACGGATTAAAGAAAAGAGAAACTAAAGATTTGGGGGGCTTTGGAAGAAATGACCGGGGGTCGGAGCGACCTCAAGATTTACCGTCGGTGGTGCCTGAAGAGATTTCGTGATAGAACATGTGGAATGAAAAGTTGGCGACAATCATTATTATTCAAGAGTGTTTAAATAGATGGCGATCATGATTATTTCGAGACTGCACATACGCTAGCGATAATTGTTTGCCCGCGCAGTTTGTGCTTGACGTGAATATTTTGAGAAAACAGATTTAGCTATAAAGGAATTCGAACGTCTGGGATGCACGTGCAAAGAATACAGGTCCGTAGGTCAACCAGCCACGTTAATCCGGGCTGCTATTGATCAGTGTAGCTCCTGTGTATCAGTGTAAACCTTATGTAAAGATTGACTGAGTAAAACTATTCCACTGACGCAAACCCGAGCCCTTAAAGTAAACATTCAGTGTGAAGGTTGCAATCACCTGTTATGAAATATAGGCATACCTCCTTGAACTTGTCTCTTTTTCAAGTGATTGAGTGGGATTACAAGAGCGCCAGATGTCTGGGTTTTTCAAGCGGGCTGGATAAGTTGATCTGTGTTTGTATGAAAGAGAGTTATTTATAAAGGTGTACTATGGTGTACCTATAATAAGCGAAAGTACAAAGTCTTGACAAGGGTTAAAAATCTGTCGACATTGTGGTTAATATATGCATTGTGGTTTGCGTCGGTCACAGAAGGTTATTTTTTGATTGTCGTTTGCAAAAAATGTTCCTCACAAAAACTTCATTTGCACAACAATGAATCTCGAAACTTTTTGAGATGGATAAACCGTAGATCATCACAATCAAACTTCATACACACACAACCTACTTATTCCAATAAAATGAGCAATCAAACATTTCCGGTGCTTCAGTTCTCTTGGGTAGACTTGTATTAGCTTATAACATTGTCAGTGATCTCCTAATGTATTCTAAAAATTTCACCAAAACCAAATTTGTTTGCTGTGCGTTATCAGATTGTAATAACCGCGCGTGCAATAATTTAATCTTCTCAGGAGGAGTTTAACAGACAGGTTGTCAGTCTCTCCATATTTCACCCTATGAATGAAAACGACGGCGGTATTCAAACTACATAAGAGATTTTATCCCGAAATGCAAATGAAACTAGGTTAAGTCACAACCGCAGAAGATCACACTAAGCTTTTCATTAAGTTGGCATTTCTATTTGAGAATAAAGTGATTAAAATTTGCAGACTGAATTAACCAGTGGAGCCAAAAGCAGCTGCTGGCTGTTTATAGCGTTTTTTCCGTTGAAGCAGTGAATCGGGTTTGCATGAGTTCAGTTACACGAGAGAGTGAAAGGAAATAATGGACGTAACGTCCGCTAAACGTGCCATGGTGTCGCCAGTTCACTCAAGACGTGGACTGACCAGCAATGGTTCAGTCGTTCATTTTAATGAAAAAGAGATGTTAACAATGACTGTTATTAGAAAAATAATAAAAGAGGGTAAAAAACAGAACCCTCTCCCCTTTCCCTCTTAGAACGATTCAAACGATTTCAACTGAATCACAAAGAAATCGATGATGAGCGAGCTCGACGCTTTTGAGTTTGTTCACACGTGGCAAGTGTCTTACATACTACTAGGATCAGAAGCGTCTTGAAGTATTCTGTGTTAAAATACGATAACGAGAGATTGTGAATTTTGAACTTTGTCGTGGAAGAAATAAACAAATCATTCGTTTGGTCACGAGCAGGAGACAAAGGAACTCGTGTGTCCCCAATAAAGAAACAAACTCAGCCAGGTCCTAGTTTTCTTTCAAGTGCTCTATCAACTAAGCCCAAGAGAACTCAATGAAAAACCAAAGCCACTTTTTAAAAGGATTAGTATATTTCTCCGACTCACGCAACTGAATACTGGCTGTTTTTAATTCTGTTCGCTTCTTGAGAAAAAGAGCCTTGTTCTTACAATGGGTATTTATTCCTGAAGGCGCCGTTTAAAAGGAGAGTCAAAAGAAAGGTTTGAAGACAGTTTTTAATCAAAGTATACTATCTTCTTTATTAAATGTCAACGAATCAAATTTATCTTTCTAAAGTTTTTCACACTCAACAGTTGTTTGTTGTAGGGACATCTCACATGCTATGTACATTGAACAAAACAACTGAGTCTTTTGTACAAATCGCAGTTAATGTACTTTAGGTTAAGGACCCGAGGCACGTTTGATGTACCAGGCCATGCGAGATTCCTCTTTAATGGACAACCGGTATGAGCTAACTGAGACATAAACATTGGAGAGAAAGCGGACTCTCTCCTCCCAATAGGAGCAGGGTAAAATTGTGATAAACAGCTTCTATTCTGACCGATTTTTTCATGAGGTGAAAGGGTGGTCTCGGCACATATCTCGTTTGCAGCAAGTTGTTGGTTCTTATAATTTCCCAGCTTCTTAGCCTTCTTTTTTTCCCGTGCACGACGGTTCTGAAACCAAATCTTGATGCGGTTTCCTGGAAGTTTTAACTCGCTAGAAAGTTGTAAAACTTTGGCTGCAGTAACATAATGAGTGTCCTCGTAGTTTTTCTCCAACTCCAGTAGCTGTTCTGACGAGAATGGTACTCTTGGACCCCCACTTACTTTCCGCTTGTTAACTGTTTTACGATTTCTTGACCCTATGAAAGAAAAAGTCTCATTAGGTCTTATTTCTTCATTTGGTCTCTCGTTTTCAAATCAAGAGATATACAGCAGCTGTCTGAGTTGTCCTACGAGGTGTAAAAATAGGGGTCGTCTGATAGAGTTTTGGCAAAATTTAACACCCTTTTCAATTCCCGAAACTTACAAAAGTGGCCGATAATTATCTGCAATATCAAAGCAGTTGGATGGAGATCTCTTCAGCTTTATTTCGACCTGTATTTTTTGTTGTTGCTATTATTTCAAAATTTAAGTCATTTTTCCTTGAATTTACTTATTTGAAGCTCGTAATTGAAAATTACAAACCTTCAACTTCATCACAGCCATTGACATGTTCACCTCTGAGAATCCACACGAAAACACAGATTTCATTTCACTTACTTGGGATTTTGGGCGGACAATAACGAGTATAAGCCAGCCATGGAAGATCGCTGTTCAAAGATCTCTCAGGCGAAGAGGTTCCTTGTTGAAGAGTTATTGTATCATTATTATCATTATTATCATCAGGTCTGGATAAATAAGAGCTTTCCGAAGAGTTTTCTTCTTTAAGAATGTTTTCAATGGAGAAGCTCAGATTTGCTTTCGCTGGGACAATGGACATGGTGAAATTTTTACACGATATTTTGTGAGAAAGGCTAGAGATGAAAAATGTTGTTTACCACGCACGGCATTATTGGAATAAACGACCTTTTGTTGAGCAGTTTCAAAAGCCCGAAGAATGTAATTTACTTAATGTATATTTACACTTTGTACAACTTTTTGACAAGCTTTCATTACCAGCAGATCAGCATGTGGACTTAGACGTAATGTACGTATAATCCGTTTCCCTGCTCTTCGGTCACGTAACTTTGATTGGTTTTAATCTCAGCTGTAGTTTTAGTAATCTGCGGTGTGTTCCACCGCTGATGGGGGAGTACTTTTCATAAAACAAGATTACTCCTAGTTAATGTTATGGCTTTAAAACAGTGTCGTGTTTACCATGTCGGCCCGTACAAAGTTACGGTGTTGCTTTCAAGACCAATGTATGAAGACATATCCATTAGAGCGATTCTAACAACGAGCCGCGGAGTAAACAAGATTGATGGACACTGAGAAAGATCTTGGCATACGTAAAAGTTGCCGACGTAAAATGATACACGCGATTCAGCTTTTCCATTGGGGTCATTGTTCCTCGATATTGCCGTTAATCCTTCAATAAAGGAATAAATGTGACAAGCGTGGGTCGTGCGAATGAATTTTTGTCACTCTTTTTGCTGAAATTATCTCTAAGAGGGTCGTTTAACACCTTTCAAGGTCTTCTCCAGTCATTAAATTTAGCCATGTTCGTTTTTTCATCGCACTAAGATGACTGTGTTGGTCTGGTCTTCGACTCTTCCTCATGTTGCCAATGTAGACGGCCCCATCTAACTCTGAGGCTCGACCAATATTTGCTGGCAATTACATTACATACTTGCAGCAAGATCATCTAGTGTCTTGCTCTCCAACACGTACACTGATGTTAAAATAATGACTAGTTGGCCATGGCCCATTAAGCTCTGCACTCCTGACTGAATTCAGGATTTTGACTTCGCAGAACGTGTCCCATTCGTTAAGCTTTGTTTTCGTTTCTCGTTGAAGCACTGTAACAACTGTTCTCTCTAAAAGATATCTTGATAACACAGTTACAAAAGACAATCAGATTAGGGAATTGAGTTCCCTTATTTCAATGGGAATCGATCTAAAATTACTGACCATGTCTGATACTCCGAGAACAATGATATCTCATGTCCCGCCCCCCTGTTTTCTTGTAGACCTAATTCAGTAGAGACGAGTAGACTTTGCTTGAGATGTCCAAGCCTGAGGGAAACACGATTGGTTTCTTACTGCATCCTCCGAGGATCTCTGATCCCCTACGATTCGACACTCTTTTCAATAATTATCCCTTAGGGGTCTGATGATAACCTCCACAATAATCCCCCTGGGATTTTAGTATTCTCTTCATCTATGATCCCCTACGATTTTGATACTCTTTTTAACAACAATCCCTCTGGGACTTTGATGAAGCCTTCCACAATGATTCCCCAAGAATTTTCAGTTGATACTTTATTCTCTACTTGTCACAAAGTAACTTTCTTGTTTTGGGGTGTATGGAATCAGTTGGCATCCACATCATGCACAGTACAAGAACTAAGAATTGAAATCATCGCATGGTATGGACAAGAGTCCAGTCTTTCATCCCCCCATCTCCCCTCACTTTGAATATTTGCCCGATTTCTGGCTTATTAATGACAATACCCTTCTCTGGCCATCATTATTACCACTGTCACCTTCAAACATTACCAAGTCATTACTATTCACCTCCTCACTCATTGTTCCCTGAAACTAAAAAATAATGACTCCGCTTCTTAATTCTCCGATAAAAAGAAAGAAAAAAAGAGAAAACCATGTAGCCTCAATGAAAATAGGTCCGCTTTTCGTACGTGTGTCTAGTGCAAAACGAAATGAATGTATTGTAAGATGATTACGAGCTTACGGCTGTGCTGCACCAAGAGTCTATTTGGAAGGTATGCATGCATGCTGAATAGATATAGATGGGTGGATAGGTGTACCAAGGTAGTTTTTCAAGGAAGTTTTTTTCGACAGTCTAGTTAATAATTAGACCATGAATCCCG
Source organism: Pocillopora verrucosa (assembly GCF_036669915.1). NCBI lineage: Eukaryota > Metazoa > Cnidaria > Anthozoa > Scleractinia > Pocilloporidae > Pocillopora > Pocillopora verrucosa. The sequence continues at coordinate 2,984,569 of NC_089324.1, forward strand.
AGTTTTCTGAGCAAATTAATGCACGGGATAGTCTCAACAAATCAGAAGAAAAACTAAAAACAAATTATGGCAACCGAAGCACATAATTTTACAAATATCTAAGCAATAGCAATACATTTTAATATGAAATCAGCTTTTGGAAATTTTGGTACGAAAGAAACGGACAGACTTCAATAAGGGGATTTCCGTAAAATATCTATTTCCGTAAAACATAGATAAATACAATTTGGGTACAATTCGCAACGACATTCCGATCACTGATATTTGTATAGGTTATCACATGATTTCGAGTGCAATTTGGAATAAATAAGCACGAGTAAATTTTTTTTTTAAAGACTAACAAAATTGCACTCGCCCTACGGGCTCGTGCAATTTGTGGTCTTTGAAAAAATTAACAAGTGCTTGTTTATTCCAAATTGCACGAGAAAAATCATGTGATTACGAGTTAATAATATACATGGAAAAATAGGAGATGGCTTATCATAATTAAACATAAGCAAAGCGCGCATCAAGTGCAAAAATAATTTATTCAAACCGTGCGTTCGGTCAAAACAACCGCGTACGATCAAAACAATAATAAATTATGCAATGATATCTTCACATCTTTAAGGTGCAGAAAAGTTCAAGGAATTGTTCAGTCTGTGTCCGAATCACTTTCGATGAAATGGAATCGTCGTTTCCGAGGTTTAACCATGTTTGTTTTCAATTTCGGCGCTGGATCGCTCGAGCAAAGTGTTAAGCTGGGTCGGCTCGTCATTTTCGATTTCCTCGGCAATTCCCTTCTCTAAACACCACTTTTTCCAAACCGACAACCAAAAAGCAGTGCTTTTTACGGTGTTTTCGTTGTTTAAGCTGTTTTCAGCTGCGGTGGCAAAAGAAAGCCTACTTAAAACGCCGGCCATTGTTTCGCTCGCAAATTTTCAAATTTTCAAATTTTGTTGCGACATCCAAGGCTCGCATTTGATTGGCTATCCGTGAGTTTCTTTGATTATTGACCAATCCGGCAGAATGTCTGATTTGTTTCTTTCTTTGCACTGAATTAACCCTCTTCTGCACTGAATTAACTCTCTTCTACACTGAATTACCTAAAAACTGCATTTATCTTAATCAATCAAAACTGAGTAATTTTTCCATGTATATTATTAGGGGTGTTACAATATTAGGCTTACAAAAATGAAATGGAGACTAAACAAACACAAAGAATCTAACAATTGAAACGAGAGGAAAATTCAGATGATGCAGTGTTATTTGTAACTGATTTGCAAAATTTACCAACTCATTCACTGGCCACGCAGTACTGACTGCGTGTCGATTAAAAGAAAATTGTAAATTAATAAAGTACAAAAGGTCCATCAGAAAGGTGAAATGTGAGCGCGTATGACCTGAATTCTATTCTGAATCAATAACTTACTTATTTAACATTGCTTTACTCTCCAAAATAACCTGACTTCTCCACCAAAGGCCCTCCTTCACAACGGTCTACAAAACGCGTAATTTTCTACGACGATAAGCTTTCTTGTAACGGTTGCTTTTTCGAATATAACTGGTCCTGAATGTCCCTCTGTTTGCTCAAGGAATTTCGCCCACCAAATAAGGATTTCGGACTTAATACGACAGATCTTACAACAAAATATCTACAAGGTTACGCCACGTCACTGGTTACGAATTCTTTTCATATTTGTGTTACGTGATTATCACTTACTTCATGTAGGCTGTTGCAAACAGTAAACCTCAAACCTTAACAGCAATGTGTCATTTCTTGTCCTATATGAAGCACTTGCGCACTCTGTTACCGCCCTTGCAAGGTGTCTAGTTGCTATGTACTGGAAACAAAAACTCCTTTAACTTTTGCCTTTCAGTAACTTTCCCCCACTTCCCTCGTGCGACTGGTCTCTAAATCACTGTAAATGAACTCTTGAAAAACGGTGGAAATTGTGATGAAGTGAAGGGTAAGTAAAAGTTAAACAGCCTTACTTGTTCTTTTAATGCATAAATGACCATTACTGACAGCACTATGGAGAATAAAAAATCTCACATCCTAAACATACAACATTATTACGGGATCATAACATTCCACAAGCTATACAAGAACTATCTTAGTGGTATTACCAGGAGCCCGTCAGTGACGTGCTCCTGGTATTACATAATAAATGTGTGACATGATGAAATGTTCTGGAAAGTTCTATGGCATGCAAGTAAGCATGACTCAGCTGTCTGAAGATTTCTGGAAGCTTATATTTACAAAAGTTACTAATAACACCTCTTTTGAATCTTTATAACGTTGTGGTATATCTTCAAATGACTGAACTCATAATTACAGTTGATTATGTATTAAGTGATCACCCACGGGGATTGGCAGGGGTACCGCTTAATTCAGGTTGACCGCTAAATACAGGTTCCACAGATTAGGGGCATTGTAAAAAACGATATACAACGCCATTTTATGCCATAATTAACCGTCCACTTAAAGTACAATACTATTACTCACTTCGATTTTACTTTGAAGGATATTCTTAGTTTTATTTAGGTGGTTTGGCTTTAAATTTACGCTTATTACAAGTGGAGGACGATACAGGTAGGCCTTTGGGACTTGGTAAAGGGTGACTATGAACGATAATTAAGAAGAAACGAGTTCGGGACTTTAGCAACCGACTGCTTAGCACAGGGTGACCACTTAATACGGTGCCGATTTATAAAGGTTCGACTGTATTCACAAAACTTAATGTTGAAGGAGGGTCTCACTGGCGTGATAGCTTTAACGGCTAACGCTAAAAATTTTCGGCATTTTGCGGCTACAGTGATCCCAAAATGACACCAAATGACACATTGTAGAGAAGAAAACATTTGAAGGTTAACTTTTCTTACAGCTAACGGTTAAAATATGTCAATTTTTACGCCTAACGGCTGATAAACGGTAAACCCTATTGAGACCCTCTGAAAGCTGCTTCATGTTTAAGGAATAAGTTGCAACCCATGTAGTCTGTCTTTATATAACTGAACTTTCCAGGATTGACAAAGCTTAATGTTAAAACTGTTTCTTGTTTTAGTGAAAAGTTAAAATTCTTTTGAGGGCTTCTTTCAGACAGCGAACTCTTACTTGACGTTTTCACGTTTTCATTTTCATGTTTCAGTTGATTACCGAAAGAAATCCGACAGCGAACTCTTACTTGACGTTTTCACGTTTTCATAAGCGTTTTTTCAGTTGAGTACCGGAAAAAATTCGAGGTTGCAATGATTTTTCCTTAGTAAACTTTATGTTAAGTAAATAAATTTCGCATTGCTCTGCATACCAATCAGATGAAAGACTAAAATCGATCACGTCTCCGTCACTCTCGTTTTTCCGACAATTTAGGCACTCTCCATGTTCTTGGGATGAAGTGCAACTTTACACCAAAATGCGGATCGTATGGCTTTTCTGATGCTGCCGTTACTCGTGTTCCGTGTTTTGTTGACGATGTATTGTGCTCTGTTCTTCACAACGTTTCCAACTCGAAAAGAAGATGACTGCGTTAACTGGTATCCAATTTTAGACAAATTATCTTGAAGAATTGCACATAAGACGTCCGTGTTTCTGCTAACGTACCCTCGCAACTGCCACAGTCCCTCTCCGTTGATTTGGAGGTAGAACATCGGGTTGTAACGTCAACAAACGGAGTAGACATGTGGAAGAATGCAGGGTTGATCGGGGTTTCTATGAGCTCTGAAAAGAGCTCCCGATCAACTCGCTGCAATTCTTGAACGGAACACATTTTGATTTACTTAGCAGCGAGGAGACTGTTGGTGAAGTTCTTTCGAATGCTTTGTAAATGAAGATGGTTAAGTTAACTGGTCTCAACGGACTAGATACAGTTGCGAAATTTATGCAAGCAGTGACGTCGCTTATTATTTTCAATTAAATAATTAATCAATTAAAAAAAAAGTCGCTGGACCACAAAAGGTAAGCCTTCGTTTATCGCAGTCTCTAATATGCTAGGTGAACGGGCGATAAATTTTATTTTCCGTTAACTTTCTTTAGTCGTTTAGCCGTGTTTTTTGCGTGCGTGCGTGCGAGCGTACGTATTTTTTACGTTGTCCTTTTGCTCTTAACTTGATGTAAAAGTTCTTATCATGTTTTAAATTTCAAAAATTTACCGCCATTTTATAGCCATTACTGATTTCGTGCTTAAATAAGTAAATAAATGAGGCGAAACATTGCCAGTGTTCATAAAGGAGGAGCTTAGAGTTATTAATATGCACGCGCGAGGCTCAAAATGAATCAGTTCAACTCCCAAAGGCCCTTGGGACGGCGAGGATCCAAAAGAGAAAATGTATGTTCCAGAAATGCTGGATTTGATACTATTTTCAGACATCGGATTCCCTTCATATGTTGCACGAGCCCTTTATACTTTTTAAGAAAACGTGTCCATATGCAACCCAACGCGCTGATATCTTCATTTAGGCGAAATTCGGTCTCAAAGTTATCATACAGCTATTTCCCATGCTGAACTTTACCCAAAGTAGGTCAAGTTGAGCACAAAATTGGTAAAGGTTAAAGAGATGATACCGTGTGAAAAATGGTCGTTATTTTATTATGAAAATCTTTTCTTTGAAAACCATATGCAACCCTTTCGAAATTTTATATAGTAAAGCTGTGAAAAAATAAACGCAAGGGGACCTTTGCCTATTGCTACCATTTTTCTTTATTGTGTCATGCCATTTGTCGTCTCGGTCTTTTAATTTAGCGCCCTTGCACCCGTAAATATCCCGGATGTGTCACACAATTCTGCGCAATGTTCTCATTGCGATAGTTTCCCTTCATCTGATTAGCTGTTAAACGCATTTGATAGAGGAAAAAGCTAACACTGCGAACAATAATATGCTCACGGGATCTGGTCTGTGGAAGCTACGTCCTCTGTTGCAAGACGGAAGCAAGGAGATAGGAAAAGCTTGGTTTCCTTCGGGGGGACAATGATGACGGCGTGGACAAGGCTCTGGTAAGAGAATGAAAGCGTTTTTAAGGCTCGTCATGTTTAAGCTCTGTAAAATCCAAAAGTCGGGGGCTCGACTCCTTTGGGGGACTTAGATTTGAATTCGTCTTTGTTCCAAGCTCGAAACAAAAACGAAAGTGTAAAAGTTTCTCTAAAACCAAATAATTTTATCTCCGCTCTAACCTTTTATATTCCAAGCGTATTGAGATTTCATAGAATGACATACTCTTTTTATTCTTAAATGAAGTTATGACATTTACCGCGTTTTGTGATTTTTTAGGATAACTGAACCTTTCCAATATAGAAAGTGGAACACGAACGTTGCCATTTTGAATCGTGGCTGACACCTCGATCTCTTACCTCTTTTCTTAATTTTTTGGAAATCAGTTTAAACGATTTTAAGATATCTAATCTTGATTTTGCCTTATTACGCTTTATGTGAGGTAAATAAATTTCGCATTGCTCTGCATACCAATCAGATGAAAGAAAATCGACCACTTCTCGATCACTCTCGTTTTCCCGCGATTTTTGAGCACTCTCCGTGTTCTTTCCCTTCATCTTGTTATTCAAAACCCTTTATTCATTACGAAGTCATTATAATTTATACAAAGTGCGATACTCGTGCTTATGCTAATTGCATAGTTGTGCGTCCTATGTGAGTGCGAAGGTGACAATTACAGAGTGCAACAATCTGATTGGCTCAGTTTTGGTTTTCCGAAACTTAATTGAAATGTGCGCTACCGATGTTATTTGCGTTTGCTATAGGAAAAAGCTAACACCGCGAACAATAATATGCTCATGGGATCTGGTTTGTGGAAGCTACATCCTCTGTTGCCATTGGGGCTGGGTCTTTCATTCACTTGCTTTGTTTCATACTCCTCTAAAAAGAAGCGATATATCAGCTTCAGAAAGTTAATACGACAGATTTAAACCGTTAGTAAACAGCTCTTGAATAAAACAAAAATGACTCAGTCTCTGCGAGCTACATGCACGTGGAATGTTCTTATCGAACCAAATCCAAAATCATTATGTGGCATTAATCTCCGGATTGTCGAGAAACTTTGAATTTATGTGACCTATTGATTCCATGCTTCTTTACTTGACTTGTCGAAACTGAAAGTGTGCGAAAGTTAAAAAGTGAATAAAAGAGGTAAGTTTTTTTTAATAAACTGTGGTGCTGCGTCGGTGGGAGAGTATAACGGGGTAATTAAGTATCATCAACTGAGCTGATAACGTAAATTGGTCACAGTAAGAGTTTAAAAGCTGACGTTTCGAACGTTAGCCCCTCGTCAGAGGGAATAGGCTAACGCTCAAAAACGCCAGCTTTTAAAGTTAAAAGGTGTCTGGCAAACCTGTTTTGAGGAAAAGATCTTTTGTTTGGCATATGCCACCTCTGTATCCCATACATGTGTACAGTCCCTCGTCCTCTTCGGTCACGTTAATTATTTTTAAGGTGAACAGCCCTCCATGTTTGCCAATAGTGGTTTCCCGTATCATTTTGTGACGATCATCATGTAAGATCCTCGTGCCGTTAAACAGCCAAGCCTCACCCTCGACATGATGTAATTTACATTTGAGTGTAACAGTTCCATGCAGATAAGCTGTTTGGCGGTTACCATCAATCTTCAAGTATTTCACGATTTCTTTATCTGGTAAAGTAAGAGTGGTTTAGTCACCAAATATTACAGGTAATGGTTGAAACACAAAATATCACAGCAAAGGGCGTGGGCACCGAAAATTATATTTTATGGTTTTAGCTAAATCGTGGTAAAACAACGGGGCCCAGTTGTTCGAAGGCTGATTAGTGCTAACCCACGGATAAATTTTAATCCGGATATTTTTGTTCCTTTGTTCAAAAGCCTCTTTGGGGAAATTTTTACTGATTCTTTGTGGGGTAAACAATCGTCAAACTGTAATCAAATATACTATATTAAAAGCTTTCAAACCTGAAATCTAATTTCACACCAATTCTGGGTTATCTTAACCCCAGAATCGGTTGATAAAGTGGAAATTATCTGACGTTGATTAACGTTGACATTGGCACCAAAGGATTCGATTCCATAAAAGTGGCGACTTACTTCCTAGGATATTTTTGAGTTTCTTTCCAAGATTTTTTTTTCGGAGCCGGAAAATCCTAAACAAAAACATAATATCTAACAACCAGTTGTGGGAAACAAGCGCAAGTCGAAGCTGGAGAGAATGACAGAAAGTTTTTATTATCTCTTGCAGCGTAACACCTCAACTTAAGCATAACACATATGAACAGCCGTCAAGGTTTCTGTTCTCGGACCACACTAGTTTTCGTGATTTCAGGTCAGTGTTGTTCTGTAGAGGATGGTTCAGAGGTGGCCATCTTTTGGAAATCTGTTTAAACGATTATAAGATATCTAAAAAATAAATATTTGACTCGAATAATTTTTTTTACTTGTGAGGTTTAGAGAGGTATCTGTCTGAGAACTTCGGGTTGTTGCTTTGCACGTGCGACCCTCTTAACGAGACGAACTCAAAATGTCGGTGTCTAAGTCAAAATTTTGGCACATTTAAAGTCAATTTTTCAATCATTGGGTTACTCTTTGAATTCCCAAACCATGCACAGAAAAATCAGCGGAGATTAGAACTATGTGGCTTCGATTCCATGCTTCGTTAGCAGTTAAGTGTGTGAAAGTTAAAAAGTGAATGAAGTGGGTAAGTTTCTCAAGGAACTGTGGTGCTGCGTCGGTTGGAAAGTATAACAGGGTAACTCAGTATTCTCAACTGAGTTGATAACGTAAATTGGCCACAGTAAAGAGTTTAAAAGCTGGCGTTTCGAGCGTTAGCCCATTGCCAGAGCGGAATTTTGGTCATTTACGGCTACGGTGACCCCAAAATGACACAAAATGACACATTGAAGGGAAGGAAAATTTTAACGGTTAACTTTTCTTACAGCTAACGGTTAAAACATATCAATTTTTACGCCTAACGGCTAAATAAACGGTTAACCCCGTTGAAATCCTCTAAAAGCTGCTTCATGCCTAAGGAATAAGTTACAACTCACGTAGTCTGTCTTTAAATAACTGAACTTTCCAGGAATTACAAAGCTTGATGTTAAAACTGTTTCTTGTTTTAGTAAAAGGTTTAAATTCCTTTGAGGGCTTCATTCAGACAGCGAACTCTTACTTGACGTTTTCACGTTTTCATTTTCATGTTTCAGTTGATTACCGAAAGAAATCCGAGGTTGCATTGATTTTGTCTTATTATGCTTTATGTTAAGTAAAAAAATTTCGCATTGCTCTGCATATCAATCAGATGAAAGACTAAAATCGATCACGTCTCGGTCACTCTCGTTTTTCCAACGATTTAGACACTTTCCATGTTCTTACTTTGACTTCTCATTGCGATAGTTTCCCTTAATCTGATTGGCTCAGTTTTGGTTTTACGATACTCAATTGAAATGTGCGCTACAGCTGTTATTTACGTTTGCTCAGGAAAAAGCTAATACCGCGAACAATAATATGCTCACGGGATCTGGTTTGGGGAAGCTACATCCTCTGTTGCCATTGGGGCTGGGCATTTTATTCACTTCCTTTGTTTCATGCTCCTCTAAAAAACAAGCGATATGTCAGCTTCAGAAAGTTAATACGACAGATTTAACAGTTAGCAAACATCTCTCCAATAAAACTGAAATGACTCAGTCTCTGCGAGCTACATGCACGTGGAATGTTCTTATCGAACCAAGCCCAAAATCGTTATGTGACATTAATCTCCGGGGTGTCGAGAAACTTTGAATTTATATGACCTATTGATTCTCTCCCTTTCACATCCCTGCTTTATCAGCCTCCGACAAGAGAATATCACAGTTGACGGTTTAAAATTTGGTACATTTGACTTCACGCTGGCTTAAAGCCGTCATAGTTGGGCTCCTTAAGTGTATTCTAATAAATAGCATTTAATTCTAAAGGAATTATCGTCATTCGTTACTTACTTTTGGGATCTTGGTCGTTATCAGATGTTGAGAGACGAATTGGAGACGGAGACGAACAGATAGGAAAAGCTTGGTTTCCTTCGGGAGGACAGTGATGACAGCTTGGACAAGGCTCTGGTAAGAGAATGAAAGCGTTTGTAAGGCTCGTCATGTTTAAGCTCTATAAAATCCAAAAGTCCGGGGTTGAACTCCTTTTGGGGACTTAGATTTCGTCATTATTCCAAGCTCGGACACATGACGAATGTAAAAGTTTCTCAAAAGGAAGAGTACGCTCTGGAACCAAATAGCTTTATCTCCGCTCTAACCTTTAATATTTCAAAGCGTAAAGGATTTCATAGAATAACGTACTCTTTTTATTCTTAAATGAAGTTATGACATTTACCGCGTTTTGTGATTTGTTAGATAACTGGGCCTTTCGAATATAAAAAGTGGAACACGATGGCCATTTTGGATCGTGGCTGACACCTCGGTCACTAACCTTTTTTCTCCATCTTTTGGAAATCTGTTTGAACGATTGTAAGATATCTAAAAATAAATTTTTGACTAGAATAACTGTTTTTTTCTTGCGACGTTTAGGGAGCCTGGGAACCTCGGGTTGTTGCTTTGCACATGCGACCCTCTTATTGAGATGATCCCAAAATGTCTGTGTCTTAGTCGTAACTTTGGCACACAATCAATTTTTAAAGTATTGGGTAACTCTTTGAATTCTCAAACCATGCACAGAAGAAACAGCGGAGATAAGAACTATGTGGCTTCGATTCCATGCTTCTTTACTTGAACTTTTAAGTAAAGAAAGTTAAAACGTGAATAAAAGGGGTAAGTTTCTAAATAAACTATGGTGCTGCGTCGGTGGGAGAGTATAACAGGGAGATTTGGTGTTATCAACTGAGTTGATAACTTAAATAGGCTACCGTAAAGAGTATCAAAGTTGACTTTTCGGGCGTCAGCCCTTCGTCAGAGCAAATCGTCAAAGCAGACGCTCAAAACGCCAGCTTTTAAAGTTAAAAGATGTCTGGCAAACCTGTTTTGAGGACAAGATCTTTTGTTTTGGATATGCCACTTCTTAATGCTAAACATGTGTACCGTCCCTCGTCCTTTTCAGTCACGTTAATTATTTTCAAGGCGAACAGCCTTTCATGTTTGGCAATAGTGGTTTCCCGTATCATTTTGTGACGACCACCATGGGAGACCCTTCTGCCGTTAAACAGCCAAGCATCAGCCGCGACATGAAGTAATTTACATTTGATTGTAACAGTTCCATGCAGATAGGCTGTTTGGCGGTTACCATCGATCTTCACGTATTCCACTTGTGGAGGAGGTTTGTAACTTTTAACTGCATCGGGTAGAATAAGAAAGGTTCAGTCACCAAACATTACAGCTAATGGTTGAAGCACTAAATATCACAGCAAATGGGGTGGGCACCGAACATTATAGTTTATGGTTTTTAGCTAAATCATGGTGAAACAACAGGGCCCAGCTGTTCGAAGGCTGATTAGCGCTAACCCGCGAATGAATTTAATCCAGGTTATTTCACTCTTTCGTTCAAAAACCTGTTCGGGATAATTTTACCTATTCTTTGTGTGGCATCCAATCGTGAAACTGTAAACAAAAAGAATTTTACTGAATTTCCTTTTAAAGCTTTCAGATCTGAGATCAAATTTCACACCAACTCTGGGTTATCTTAAACCAGCTTTGAACAAGTCGGCCCAGGGTTACAACGCCATACCCCTGACTTTAAGAGAGCATGTCTTATTGACAGTTCCAAACTTGTTAGTGGCTACACATGTGTATTGTCCTCTATCGTCTCTCCCGGCAAACTTTATTTTCAGCGTTTGACCGCAGGACAGTCTGTCAATCTTCACGAGGCTTTTCTTTTTCTCACTGAGTGATTTTCCATTATGCAACCACGTGATGTTAGCATAGGTACTGGAGATAACCCCACACTCGATTTGCACATTCACATCCAAGTATACAGTCTGGCTTGGAGTCAGACAAGTCACCTTAGGTAGGTCTACACAAAATGAAAAAAAGGAAAACATACACATGTATATATATATATATATATATATATATATATATATATATATATATATATACATATGTATATATATATACACTCGGTTGCTTAAACGTTGACACCTAAAAAGCAGAATCCATAAACGGCGAGACCCGAAAGTTTCTGGGAACTGCTCCGCATATGTACATAATCATTGATTCACTTATTCACCCTTATGTCAAGCTTTTTCTTATGGTAATTTTTCGAGCCCTTTATCAGAGCGGAATTCACTCTAACGAAGAGCTCGCGCTCGAACGTCGGGGTCCTACTAGGTCTAGGAGACACATGAATAAAGGGGGTAAGTTTATAAAGAAATTTTGGTGCTGCGTCGGTGGGAGAGTGTAACAGGGTAATTAAGTATTATTAACTGAGTTGATAACGTAAATTGGCCACCGTAGAGAGTTCTAAAGCCGACGCCGGTTGAGCGAATGGGCTAACGCTCGAAACGTCAGCTTTAAAATTCTCCACGGTGCCCAATTAACGTTATCAACTAAGTTGATAAAACTAAAGTACTTAGAACAGTTGACGTAAAACAACAAAGAACAAAACGACAAAAGAAAGAGGAAAACTATGAAAACAATAAGTTAATGATGCACTGTTCTATCCTGACTTGTCCTGTGTCTTCTACATCAACAAGAAGCTAAACATCAGCTTCAGGAACTTTTTAAGGTGGCCAATTTACGTTACAGTAAAAAAACCCGCGTATAGGAACCTGGATTTTTATTTTAGGCCTCACGGAACAGCGTATGCACGTGAGCTAAGGAAAATTTCAGACATGCGCAGAATAGGCCCTTTCCTATGTTTACTTCTCTCCTCAACACTCTTAAAACTTTACCGTTGAATATCTTGTCTTAACACGAAGTCTCAGGTAGTTTAACACATAAACCGGGAAGACTGCGACGAAGTTGAAGATTCTACAGTTTTATTTTTTTCCTTTTCATCGACTAAGTGGTAGAAATTCTAATTTTTCGTACTGTTTTGTCGTTCATTGCGCGTGGTGTTTATTATTTGGAATTTCGAAACGGACAAGTTTAGGAGTGGGCATCGTGTTTTCAAGGCAAACTGAGTTTTGGAGTCCATCGTTGTTCGTTTGAAAGTTATTCACATTTTTTTGACGCGCGCTCAAGATACCATGGAGGAGTGAAATATATCGACTGATGTAATGTACTCAGAGCAGCTCGAAATTACAGCAAGCGCACAATGCACGAGGTAAGAATATAAATTAGTTATCTTGACCCCTATCTTGAGGTGTGTTGGTGATAAAGGGTCAATTAGCCTACTTTCAATATCGCCCACTCGAGATCGAGAGTGAACTCCGGTTTTATCGTCAACAGGAGCCAAGAACAATTTATCAATCACTTCTCGGGTACTCGTTGGTACTTACTACGGATTACGGAGATGATGTTTGACTGGTATCGATTGTCAAATTAATGCTCATTTCTTTTGGGCACTTTGAATGTAGAGGATTGAGCAATACACTGATTCTTTTTCGACCACACTGCATATTCAATAATTAGTATAGGTCCAGGTAAAGTTTGGTTGTTGAACTGGTCATTACAAGTCAGGTATATATAAGAAAAATTCCATTGATGTAGATATATTTAATTGTAGAAGAAAAACGTTTAAAGGGGAGAGAGGATTAATTACGGGTCAGAATGGTATTACTTATCTTTTACACAGAATAAGGAAAGACAGGATAATAAACTTGGCACATTTTTAACAGATCCAGTGTTCCACTCTAATTTATTACAGTAACTGTTAATCATTGTATACTAACTATGTGCAACATAACATTGGCTGCATCACTTTGATTTGCCCTTCCTGTGCAAAATATTATGCCTATTGAACAAGAGTACTTATACACGAGTCATGTTCTTATCACATTAAAAGTTACATACTGCTAGTGATATGTTAAGTTGTACATGTGCAACAGTATAATGATATAATCTACATGTAGTTAAGTATTACATTTATTATGTTCTTAAACTGCTGAAATTTAGTGACCGCAATTCAGTGTTTGTTCAATATTCTACAAAGCTACAGTCATACATAACAATTTAAAATCAGATACATCATAGCTTCATACACCTACTGTTCATTTTGAATGTAATATTCAATTCATTTAATTCAAGATCCAATACAACATGATTGTACATGCATGTCTCAACTTTGGCACCATGCACTTCACTTTTACCCTGTAAAACCAGTTGCAATATTGTAAACCAAAAAGCTAACATGCTACATGTACATATACTAAGATATTAAGCTATGTTCACTTTACTAAGTAAACATGGCATATACAACATGCTTTTACCAGGTTAATTCTAACATGTTGTGTTGAAACATTAATCAATTATTAGATGCATCTCTGTGTGTAAAAATGCATACATGCTGAGATATATTTATTTCATGCAGTGTGGTCGGTGAAATCAATTCTTATATGTACAAATCTAAAACATTTAAAAATTACTGAGCCACCCCTCATGACTACTCTATTCTTCATGTGCAGGCAACAGCGTAACATGTTCAGACATGTGGGATGTGGAAAGATGAGTAGTTGGAGGCTGGAAGACATTTGGAAGATTTTGTAGACACAACTGGCATTCTCTTGGTAGATCATAAATTGGTAGCTCCTCCCCATAGTTCCACACCTTTAGTGCCGCTAGCTGCATGAGTCTTGGAACTTGTCCATCAGGTGTACAGTTAACTCCCTCAATTACTGTTGGGTTGAATGACCTCTGTCCCTCCAGTGCAGATGTTCCCTTGGCAGAAGCCTTCCATTGAAGTTTAAGCTTGCGACCATCTGCTTTTAGTGACTGAATTGTTTCTGGTAAGTTATTGTTTACTTTCTTTTCTACCCAAGCTCTAGGGTAAACATCCTTTGCAGTAAGTGGCCCATGTGTGCAGTTTTCTCTAATCTTGTTTAGGTTCTTTCTTGCCTCTTGCAAAACGTCTGTGGTGAGCATTTGGGTATATTCTTTCATTCTTTCTTCGTGAACTTCACGTGCTGCTTCTGTGGTCCTGGTGTTGGTTTTTCCACTATGCAGAATATTTTCAACAAATGTGATTGAGGCCTGTTTTGATAACTCTGACATGTTATCATTAAGATACAGTTGAGAGAGGTTGAACTGTCTTTCAGCAAGAACATTGTTAACTGGAAGACTGAAAATGTGCTTGGCATAGAACTCAAACAGGTTTGGAGTGGCTTTTTTACTTATGAGTGAGCTGTGTGGTGATGAAGCAATTTCTTTGATCTCACTGAGCAATTGTGGTTCCATCAATTTCCAAAGAGTGGCCCATTTAATCAATCCAACTCTATCCTTAGACACCAATGTTAGAATGTTCTGTCCATGTACATGAAAGAAATTGTTCACTGACTTTTCTTGTTGATTTTCAGATCTGACTGGAATTTCAAGAAGCTTTAAAACTGAATGCCAGAAAGGACTTTGGTATCTCTGATCAGCTCCCATTCCAAACAACTTGGGAAAAGTTAACCACTCTGCTCCATGATCTTTGATTACTTTAATTGCTTCTTGTAACATTGGCCTCTGCACTTGTTTCTGAAAATGGTTGATAGCTGCTGGGTCCTTCAATGACATCTTCACCTGTTGTGATGTTAAAGGAAAATATTCTGCAGGAGACATCAACATTTTACTTAAAGTTTCATGGTGCTTCAGAACAGTTGCTGGCCATAACCTTGCTAGGTAACCACTGGAGAATCCAAGTTCTGCATCACTAGCTTGGGATGTATTCAGAGATGGGATGATAAACTTATCGAGGAATTCAAACAAAAACTTGATTTCAACTTGAATCATAGGACTGGAGCTCAGCTTAATGACATCTTGCCAAATAGTATGGTGGCTATCTGATTTTGGCAATCTTTCAAGGAGACACTCAGCGAGCTGTAAACAAGCTTTTCCATACTTGAGATACCACTGGAGAGTTTCATGATAATATGTCCACCTTGTGTCTATGAATGTCTGGGGAAGGGGTGGCTCTTTACTTAGAATACCAAGAGAAACATACATAACTTTGTATTGGCTTGGACGCTCATGATGGAGCCAAGATATTTTATAGAGTAATTGTAAAACATGGGGGTTGCTCATGTCACCCTTGGCCCCAAACCTGGCCTGGCACATTCTTCTCAGCATAATGTTTAGTACATGTGGGTAGCATCCTACAAAAAACATCTCTTTTCCAAAACTTCTGGCATTGTTAGCTAAAAGACCGTTTACTTTTCCCTTTTGGGTAGAGGCATTGTCCCCAACCAACCCTGAAACATTGGTAATATCATATTCATTTTTTACAACGTGGTAATCTACATCAGACTGGTGTTTTCCAGACCCACTTGCTGTTAGGCTGTTTGCAAGGACATAAGCTCTTGGCTTGCTCTCTAAGGGACACCAGGTGTGAACACCCACTATATGCCTCTCCTCTCCTCCTTTGTGGGAGTCATCACTCCAGAGATGAAAATCATACTTGGAATTTGAAAAGCGCTTGCGTAAAATTAGTTTGTCGGCTTCACCTAGGAGAATATTCCAGTCAGAAAGTGTAGTTGGGGAGACAATGAAGTTTGTTGGGGGGCTACAATTGAACAAAATATTGAAAATCAGATGTAATGCTACAGGTGTCTTTTGATATGATAACAAAGATGCATGTTGCATGTATCTGACACAAGCCATAAACATCAAGGTCCTTTGGTTGTGTCCATTGTGACCATGGGCAAATGTCTCCACAAGGGAATACCCCTTTTTGGCAATTTCACTGTTGCCCTGTAATTTCTGTTTTAGCTTTGAGGAAGCAGATCTTGTCCCCCTTAGCTTGTGTCTGACTTGTTTTTCCTTTTTTTCAGTAGACGTCAGATTTTTTTGACACTTTTTAAGTTGAGTTTGAAGCCTCAACACGTCCTTTTTCAATTGGATGTTCCTTCCTTTTACAAATACTGAAATTATGAAAAGGTGACACAATAAAAATTAGTTATATGTAACTGATTTCACATGATAGAGTATTGAAACAGAATACAAAGTAAAAATGTCCTGCCAGAAATCTTATCGACCAGGTATATTTAGAATGTGTAGTTTAAATTTGGCAAAAACATTGTTATCACAATTGCAAGGTTGAATAATTGAAACTATTGTGTTTCCACGGTGGTCCGTACGCAGATAATTTTGTTCATGTTGATAAAAACTTCTAACACAAGCCTCAAAACTTCACTCGTAAAACTCTCGATACTGTGTGACACTCAAAGATACGCGTCCTTATGATCTGCTGACCGAAAAAATTAACTTCTCTGTACATTTCTTTTCTTAGGTACGAACCTTTAGAGGGAATCTAGTCCGCAGTTTAATTTTTTCGCTTTTGAGTGCGCGTACTACCTCCCTTGCGTTAATCGCCGCTCCAAATAGTTAAGCAAGAAAAAGCCTGAAAATACTGACCATGCAGCCATATCGACTACTTTGTCTTTATTTTCGAGTTTTTTTTTTTGCTTCTGTTCGGTGGGAGTATTATCGGTTTATGATTAAAATCCTCTTAAAATAGTGTCATTAGCGATCGCGTAAGTTAAAACCGCCGAGAATTCAGAATGGGAATGAAAATCATTCACCGTAGTTCGTGGCTCAGGCAATCTGCGGTATTATTCTTAGACATTTGCAAGTCTGCATTTCCATTCCCTCCTGAAATAATATCACTTACCTATACTGCGTCGTAAGGTTTTGACTGTTCCTTTTAGATTGGCGTTTTCAGACCTCAAACTCTTGCACTCTCTCTTGAGTCGATCGATTTTTTCTTCACTTAAAAAGTTGCAAACTTGCACCGCAACGCTTTTTTTTTCAACTTTTTCAAAATAATCTTCATGTTTTCTCAGCTTCTTTTTGGCTGGTGGCTGATTTTTACCAGAAAACTGGCTGCCGTGAGGTCTTTTACGAGCCATCAGGAGTTCTCGTCAGCGAGTCGGCCGGCAATTAATTAACACAAATCTGCAACTTTGATGTAAACAACCCTCGGCATGAGCCCGCGTTCCTTTTATTAGGCAGTGTTACAAAGTAATGTAATCTACGCATGTCTGAGATTTCAGGGGGTTACGGTTTCCATGGGTGGGGTATCTTTCCGTGAGGCCTAAATTTAGCCTAAACAGGTTCTTATGTAAATGGTACTTGAGGCAAATTTAGGCTATCAAGGTTCCTAAAATAGGTTCTTATATTTTCTTATGAATATTATTTAAATATATTATAAATATCATCTCATAATACAATATGAATAATTTATGCCATAATGCCTAAAGGCAGTACAGTGCAGGTATGTCCTTAACAAAACATATGGTCAAACAAACTCAAAGTCAGTTCTCTGAAATGCCATTTCAAAGATGATACCAAGAAAATCATGGGACAAATACAGTACATCCATAACCAGCTCCAAGCAATCAACCTACAGTATTGCCTTTTTTGGAGTTCTCTGTAATACTTTAACGAGCAATTAGGAGAAATGAAAAAAATTAAAAACTGTTTGGCTCTAGCCCTTGAGGTATGATCATGCGAAATGGAGCTCGTCAATCCTTACGACAAATGTCTTGTGGCGGTCAAAAACCAAGATGGAAACCTGGTTAGTCATGCACCAAAGGAATCATCGAAGTTCTTTCAGAAGTTCCTAAACGATTCTGGAGAACGTGAAGCAGAATGCATTGGAAATAGGCTAAATGCTGGGAAAGGAAAAGGGGTTGAAATCCCTGTGGACTACAGACTTGTGGCCAATGAGTCCTATCTGGGAAGGCTCACGATGAAATTATGGACGAAGGACTTTGCTGATGATATCAACATCAATAAGAGTAAGAGTCAGCGGATCACAGGAAGCTTAACAAGATAAAAAACACTCATTGTTCATATATATATGAACAATGTGTGTTTTTTATCTTATCTTTTATATATATATATATATATCAGCCACAAGCAAAAACAATTGATATGCTGTATCTCAAGGATCTATCACTTTAAAGCATTGCCCATTGGGAGCTTACTTCGTTTTGATATTTTGCCATTATTTATTTCATTGGGATACATTTTTATGTTTTATATTTAATATTTTGTGATTCTTACAGAGTCAGAGATGGTCAGAAAGCTTTCTTTGATATTAGTAGAGTGCCATACTTGCAAATACTTGAAGAATTATTTGAATGGTAAACACGATAGACACACAACACAGCACTTTAACTTGAAAGAAAAAAATGTTATGTCAAATTACTTTAAATATA
This sequence comes from Pocillopora verrucosa, assembly GCF_036669915.1. Taxonomy (NCBI): domain Eukaryota; kingdom Metazoa; phylum Cnidaria; class Anthozoa; order Scleractinia; family Pocilloporidae; genus Pocillopora; species Pocillopora verrucosa. The sequence goes on from NC_089324.1 coordinate 3,002,796, forward strand.
ATCAGATAATGATCTTAATTCATCAGTTTCTATTTATTCTGTACACTTTTATAGCTACTCCACTGGTTAGAACCTAACCTAAAATTTCAGCCATAATAGGTTGTCATGTGAAGGGGGTTTAAAATGAAAATTTTAGCCTAACAGCTTCTTAAAACCCAGGTTCTTATCCGCGGGTTTTTCACTGTAGTTGACTCGGTCGATAAAGCAAAAATTATCTTTTATTACCCCAACCGACGCAGCACTTCCGTTTTGTTAAAAAAATTATTTTCCATTTTATGATAATTACTTTCCGGCTTCCCTGAACTCGGCCGCCTTGTTGTATTGTTTTGCTTCTGTCCTTGTCTTTTTCATTTTTTTTTTTTTGACCTACTAACTCTCTTTTGCACAAGGGAAGGCTACGAGAAACAAAACGGGAATCTCCACTCATGAAACCTTTTGAGCTAACAATACATTTCTTGAGTCGCTCGTGCAACAGTACTCACAATGAAGGAAGTCAATAATTTAGCGCTGCGGTTTCGGGATTTTTTCCTTGTAGCTTTCGTCGGCTTTTGATTGGACAATCACATCACTTTCAGGGATGTGATATTTTTCAGTTCCTTTCCAATATTTTTTTCTCGGGGCCGCAAAATCCTAAACAAAAAAAAAAGATCTAATATCCAATTGTGGGAAACAAGCGCAAGTCGAAGTCGGAGGGAATGGCGGAAGTGTTTACTATCTCTTGCAGCGCAACAACTGCCGAATAACGCATATGAACAGCCGTCAGGGTTTCCTTTCTCAGAAAATCTTATGTTTTGCCACGTCTTCGTTGCCATCGCGTCCCATTTTCTTTTCATATAGTCGATCATTGCGGCGAAGCGTACTAGTTCTTGAATTTAACAAAGGAAAATTTTACAACTCTCTATCCGTTTTCGGTTTCGGGTTTTTTCCGAGTTTATCATTACCCTTACCTCCTGTTTGGTTGATATCATGTTTTATTCCATGAGATCCACAAGTGAACTGAGGATATGCTGAAAAGAAACAGACGATTCAAATTGTAGCAATGATCAATGAAAGTATAGTTGTCATATTCATATGAAATTTTCATGACAAACATTTTTTGCTCTCAGCTTTCCAACTTCGTTAACTCGGGTCATCTTGAAAAAATATCGGCATTCATTTTAGATGTTCCTGTTTGCAATGAGATTTCTATCAGCTCTTTGCTATAGGTTTTTTGCTGAATCCTTACAGTTAAGTATGGGTTTTGTTTTCGTGAGCAAATTAGTACTCACAAGTTCCTTTCAATTCTGTTACCGCTTCAATGCTGAAGCGAATGGTTTAACACAATACGCGTTCAGACTCGTCTGGGCGAGTTCCGAATTTGAATAGCGGATTAGATCCATACTGATTTGACTATGATATCTCTAGTTCTGTTGCAAACAAAAGAAATCACGATTTAGTTCGACTATAAAATCAGTATACTCAATCCGCTCCTTCATGAATTACTAAACGGAAAAAACCTCGCCGAGGAAGTCGCGGGATGACTTTGTTTACGTTTTACAACGGTGATTCTGCCTTTGTCTACGTTCTTTCTGGCGTCATTTGAAATCAATTTAACTCACTCAGACCGTCTTGTTTGCCTTCCATTATGGTTTGATATTGTTGAAATGACTGCATGTTCAAAAAAGTCTAGATAAATTCGCAATCTATGCGTCAAAAAAGGTTCTGTTTTCTCAGAAAGTGAAACTTATGAGTGATTCGAGGTTTCCTTTGCATACTCACCATCAATGGCTTCTTCTATTGAGAACACGAATAAGAAAACGAGAATCCAAAAGTGCAATTTACGTCCTGAATTCATGTTCTTGGTTGCTACTTCAACTACGCTGTCACTTACTGTTCGTCTTCTGAAACCAAGCCAGAAGCTGCAGCAGCGTCCTTTGTAAGGGCGGTTCCGAGAAATGACAGGAAGTTTTCAATCTATATGTGTAATCGGACTATATTTAGCAGTCAATCGAAAAAGGCCATTAAAAATCAACAGATTCAAAATGGGAAGCAACACAAAGATCCTTCAATGAGTAAACAAAATTTAAAAAATGATGATCTAAACCTTGATATTATTATTTTAACTTCGTTCGTTTGATCACATTCTATCTTAGTAAGCAGCACCTGGTTGAATAAAATGATTTGAGTTAAATTCAAACTAATTCAAACGAGACATAAAATCTGACTTCCAGGAAAAAGTATTCGAAGGTAAAAAACCGAACCGTTCAATTGAACCACGTTGAAGATAACAACCGGAAGAAGCTGCCTATAATGTAAGAGGAAGTTTGAATGTTTAAGTTTTGAATCTTAACGAACAGGGAATATGTAGACGCCAATAACTATGGAGAATTATTTGTGCCAAAATTGTCAATCGCTAGTTAAAAAACTCAGTCGTTAGTGCTAAGATATCAATCGCAAGTAAAAAAACTCAGTCGTTAGTGCTAAAATGTCAATCGCTAGTGATAAAACTCACCCGTTAGTACTAGCAAAAAATCGTAATTGTAAATCAGTTCAGCTGGAGTCCGTTCTAAAATGGTCAATCGTTAGTGCTGAAACTTAATCGCTTGTGTTGTTGCACCAAACGCCGCTATAAATCTCCAATTAAAAGCGCTAATTATTAGAGTTAGTGCTAATGATATGTTATATGTTTTGACGGCTGAAAAATGAAAGTATACACCAATGCGACCCACAATAAACAAAACGCACCTGGCAGTGATAAAAGCACGTGCTGGTCTGCCTGCCTTCAGGAAGTAAATTTCCTAAAATAGATAAAATCTTTCTGTTTGCTTGTTTTTTCGGGGGAGGAGGGTAGGGTAGTTGTGGCCCCAAGGAAATTTTTTATTTAATAACCTATAAGCGAAAAGACAATCTTTTTCAACCAATGACACAGGTTTACTTGGGCAAAAAAATAAATTTCTGGTGTTGAAGAGAATCAACGACGTCTATCGATTCACCCTTGAGTCGGATGTTGCCTTGTGGTCAGTAACTAAGCCAGTAACCTTCAATGGATCAAGTACCCTTAGCACTCAACTCTTTCGAACATTTGAATGTTAATGAGATGCTTTTGGCTAATAATGGAGGAAAGATGGTTTGTTTTAGGCGAAAGATGGTGTTTCTTTTAAGTCAGGAACACTGGTTGAAAGGTTAAAGAAATTCCCGTTGCTTTCGAAAGGAGTAGAACAAAGAAAGTCACTTCCGATGTAGAGAGAAACCTAGATATTTTTCAACTAATATTAGCATGGTACAACCAGCTTTTTTTTTGCGCTTGAAAATAATATGGATCACTAAACTTTTATGCAAATTAATCCGTAATTGCGTTTGAGTTATTTTCGCAGAAAATCACGAGGTTTGTGAAGTAGTCACCTAGAACCATTTTTGGTAAAATTTCCGCACAACCCCATACTTCATTATTCATTCAGTTCTTGGGAAAAAAAAACAGTTAGAATGCTACAACACTAATCTTAATTCCCCTTTATAATCTATCATTTCATCTCTGAAAACCATCAAAAGAATCTTTGGTATTTTTTAGTATTTTTGTCTCGGATGCCTTTTAAAATCAGCGACTGTAACAAGTTTCTCTCAACTACACCTGTCACGGCTCTAGCTGATCACCTGACCAAATGAACCTACATTTTTAGCTCTTTATACAATATGATTGATCAAGAAAGCTAAAAAATGTGAAAAACTCTCGAAACTTTTCGTAGGAATAGAAAATTTCCACGTTTAGAGAGATGCATGTAGGCGAAAAATCGATGGGAAAATCGTAGCGTTTCTTTCTTCTGTCGTTTATTACTTTGGAGATTCATTAGTCTATAATTTGATTGTATATAATCATTATCGCAAATTTAAGGAGATTTTAAAGTCACACGCTGCTTGTTGGTTGACATTATTACAAGTTTTAGTGTGCTACAACTTTGGCTTCTACAGACGAAAAATTCTGCGCTCTCGCTTGAGAGCAAATATCAATCGCTCTATCAAACGAAAACTGTGCTACTATCCCGAAAATAAAATTAAAATAGTGTTGTCGTCGTCACTTACCGCCATCGCACATTTCCATGCAGAAATCCGCAGAACTAACATCTGTTGCGTGACCCGAAAGCTTTCCGTACGAATTATTCAAGCGCGTTGTTCATGCTGTCTGCTAGATAACAATTCCAGGATAATCTGCAGATATCTATGATTATTTGCTTGCTTCTTTCGTAAAGTATCTGCATTTATTTTTCAAGGATTCTTCTATCACATGTAAATCTACATCTCGATCGAGTGTTACCGGCGTTTAATTGCGTGACTTGTAAAATATATTAAGAGCTAATGTCAGCATGCATCAAACAAACAGCGGCAAGTCACCCAAATTTGTTTTCCCTCCTACTTTTATATTTTGTAGTCCAATATGTTCTACTAATTGTGGTGTAGTTTTTTTGTAAAAATATATTCTAGTTTTCGAGAAATAATTTTTTTCGTTCGACCGCTCAAATATGCAAATTTTCACCGTGATTATTACCCGAGTTGTGTGACCTCATGTAACGAATGTACTAGACCTACGGTATTTCTGTGAACATAATCCTTTGTTTTATCATCTTAACTTAATCTCCTGTCGTTCTTGAAGTTGCCAAAGAAATATTTATTTTTAGGTGAATATTTTTGTCCGACATACTTTTCCTATGTCGAAAAGTAGCATCTAAACAAAGACAGTTTTAACAATGACCGATATGACACAATCTACTGAGCTTCAAGCTTTTATAAGACCAAAGTATGTTTATAAAATTACTATAAAAATTTCCTTGTGTATTTGTGTTGTTCTATCTTGCGACGAACTCAAAGTCCGGTAAAATTTACTTGATAGCGACTATGAAATGTACATGGTGCGCCTACTTGTCTCCACCGTTAACTGGCATAAAACACTACAATTTGCAAAAAAATCTAACATATAACACTCTTATCTTGTTTATTTATGATTTTGTTAGCTGTTTCGACGATCACGTTAATTATGCTCTACCACATTCTAGCCAGATTTGAGTTCCAGTTTATATATCTTCTCTAACTTATTATATCAGTTGCGTGACAAGCGTGACACAGAAATTCAAAGATGAATCAACCTCCGAAATACCAAGAGATGGGTTTTTTTCCTCTTTGTATGACATCTAGAAAAACCTTTCAGGAATTACTGCATTTAGAAAACTAAAATGTCCAGATCCATCGATGATTCCTTTGCCGGCTGAAGTCAAAGTATGGTTACAGTGGTCAATTGGACAAGCTACATACTGATTTAGCTAACTGATCTGTTTTATTAGCGTCTCATCTTACATGCTAACATGGAGATTTGCTATTTAGTTAAATTGTTCGCTGGTGGAACTTGTGGCTTTAGTTATCGAGAAACCAAGTCGTTCCCTTGCGTGATTGTTAAAAAGATATTTCATGTCACTTGCGGAGTTGCAAGTTTTCAGACCCAGAAAATGAAGTTGATCTTGTTTTGTCGCGTGCCGGTGTCACAGCGGATTTGGACCCCCCGCGGTTTTGGACCCCCGGTCCAAATCCGCTAGTGGATATGGACCCCCCTTCGCAGATTTGGACTCCCCTACCAAACTTTCCTTTTAAGCAAAAAGGGGTAAGTTTCTAAAGAAACTGTGGTGCTGCGTCGGTGGGAGAGTATAGCAGGTAATTTAGTGTCAACAACTGGGTTGAAAACGTAAATTAGCCACCCTTTACGGTGGCTAATTTACGTTTTCAACCCAGTTGTTAACACTAAATTACCTGCTTTCCTTTTAAGCATCCTTTGTACCATATTTGGTAACTTATTCTATTTGCAAGCTTTTTTGTCGATGTTCTTTTTAATCACAACACAACATTTCCTCAATAAAGGTATAAAAAAAAAACAACAACAGCCATTTCGTTCCAATTCTACCGCATTCATCATAGCGAGTCGAACAGTATACGCAAGAATTAGATGTGAACAAACTACTGCATTCGAACTATTGAAATTGTTACAATAAATCTTTGCTTCTTCTGATGCGAATCAACATTGGTACGAAACGTCATAACAATTGTGGAGACTTGCGTCCAGTCACAAAAGTAACTCAGTCTGATTTTCTAAAATAATAACATTAAACAGTTTTTGAACAAGAACGAAGAAACTACTCGTTCGTAAAGCGTATGATAAGTAAAAATGTTTCTATTCTGAACTATTGGAACTCTCAGCTTATTCTTAGATGCAAATCAACGTTAATGTCAACGTCTTAACAAAAGTGGAGACTATTACATCAAACTCAATCTTATTTTCTAATTTTAACAATTATTAACTGTTGAGGGATCCGAAATAACACCTTAACAATTACGAAGACGTCTAGAGTCTGGCAATCTGCAGACAATGCAGAGCCACTCGTCCTCCGAGGCAGTCTTAAATTCCTCGCACTGTACCATGTCGTCCCAACACTCGGGCATTGAACAATGACAAAATAAATTAGTGTCACAAGTTTGTTTCTTATTGAATCTAACGGTGTTCGACTATCGCGGAAAAGGTTCAAAAACGACCTCTCTCCAGACATTAAACGAAATTCTTGCCCATTTTCCCTTGGTCAAAAGAAACATCCGACGGGATGCCAGTTCCTATGCATGTTTTGAATTGAAAACATACTTTAGTACGCTCTGGAACGTAAATTATCATCCATTTTTACTAGAACGTTAAGGATGATGTTTTCACTCAGTTTTGTTGAGGGGTCCAAATCCGCGGAGGGGGGGTCCAAATCTAGGGAGTTCCAAATCCGCTGGGACACCGGCATCTTCGAGACGCCAAAAGATGTCGATGATTTTACAAATTGCCCCACTCACTGATCAAATCTCGGTGTTGGGTGGAATCGTGGTTCCAATAGCAGATGTAGGGTTCCAAAAGAAATGTCCGGCCATGGTGAAGGTAGGGTTAAGTCGATTCCAAAAGCTCACAGATAGTACTCAAGATGTCTAGAAAATTCATACAATCTGGCTTCGGTAAGTAGGCTACTTACCACCGTAAGCAAAATTACGCGTGACGTCAGAGTTAAGTTTCGATTAGGAATTGGTCAATAGGCTACCATTAATTCAGTCAGAGGCGGAGTTTTCTGAAGTAATGTCTGAACACTTTGTTGGCTCTCCGCCGTCTGGGGGGACGCGTAATTATGCACACGGTGGTAAAGGGCCCTTCCGCACTAGCGACTAGACGCTGACAAAACATGTTTCTCTTCGCCAAAATCACATCAGAATTTGTCCTTGTAAAATGTCAAGTGTGCTGCACGTATTAGCACCCCCGGGGGACCCTTTACATAAGAGGGCGGGGGTGGGCGCATGGAATTTCGAAAACGATCGCTATAAAATTATAAAAAGTGCTTAAGTCTTATCCGTGTGGGAGTGGCAACAATTAGCCTGTAAAAACAAGTCTTTATGTCCCTTTCTGTCCTTTTCAATGCTTCCCTCGCTCCCACAGAGGCTTCATACAAATATGAGAGCCGTGCCGCGTTTACATTGTACAAGTAGAAAAGGTCGTCCAGAATGAGTGTTTCGTTCTGTAATGAAAACCCCAATAAAATCATTCAGAAATGACTCATTTCGAATAAATTTTACACTGGTTATTATGTGGCAACCGGTATGAACTTGTTCTTGTACAAAACTCATTCGGATATCATGTCAAAGGCCCCTAAAAGTTTTTATTCCCAGAGCATCACGCTTTGCTCGCCTGTCTGAATACTGAAAATTTCAGTAGCGTTGAAGCTACAACCCGCTTTTAACTGCTTCGCTGCTGCTGAAACAACGATTAGTGAAGAAAGCACATTTTTTAATATTTTCAATTCAACGCAAACAAAAATCTTTATAAATGGTAAATATTCACTTGTGTCGGTATCAACTATTGCGTGACTAGCTTATGATATAAATGAGGGAGGGGAAAACACAACGCAAAACCTGAGCTCCTTTCAAAAAGTAATACCCAGGCGTAATATAACAATCGAAACGGCTAATAAAATCATAAATAAACAAGATAAGAGTGTTATGTTAGACTTTTGTACAAATTGTAGTGATTTATGCCCATTAACGGTTGCGACAAGTAGGCGCACCATGTACATTTCATAGTCGCTGTAAAGTAAATATTACCGGACTTTGAGTTCGTCTCAAGAAAGAACACCACAAATACACAAGGAAATTTTTACAGTAACTTTATAACCATACTTTGGTCTTATAAAAGCTTGAAGCTCAGTAGATTGTGTCATATCGGTCATTGTTAAAACTGTCTTTGTTTAAATTCTACTTTCGACATAGGAAAAGTATGTCGGACAAAAATATTCACCAAAAAATAAATATTTCTTTGGAAGCTTCAATAACGACAGGGGATTAAGTTTAGATGATTAAACAAAGGATTATGCTCACAGAAATACCGTAGGTCTAGTACATTCGATACATGAGGTCACACAACTCGAGTAATGTTCACGGTGAAAATTTGCATATTTGAGCGGTCGAACGAAAAACGTAATTTCTCGAAAACTAAAATATATTTTCGCAAAAAACTACACCGCAATTGTTAGAACAAATTGGGCTACAAAATATGAAAGTAGGAGAGAAAACAAATTTTGGGTGACTTGCCACAATATTTCAAATTTGTTGGATGGATGCTGACATCCTCTCTTAAGAATAAGCCAGCAGTATTTTGACCAGTAGGCTTCCTGCAAATTTCCCTTGATGAAAAATTCCCAGGACATAGTCAGTTATTTCGTGATCAAAGACGATAAATATGGAAGAAAAGTGAGATGCAAAGGTCCTTATTTTTTTTTAGCTTAACTGCGGCATCTGTACTCTCTCCTGCTGTCTAAATTTTGCCAGGTCCCTCCTTGTCTTTTGCCTTGTTCGGTCAGTTTCGACTTCTGTAGCTAGATCATCGGCATCGGCCTCTTCGTCCTTATTCATACTTACAGAGGGGACCTCGTCAATAACCAATTTTTATTACGGCAGATAACCGGCTGAAGTATCGAGCGATTTGCTGCTCTATCAACCAGTCAGTTTCAGACAACATTTCTGGCCAGTGTCGTCTCTTAAACTCAATATTTTGCCACATTAGAGGCAGTTGCCTTACTAGTTTCCTCCCCTGTCCAGCACACGTCTAGGAGATAATTATTTGTTTTCTGAGAAAAGGCGGCTGTTTTTTGTGTTTTCCAAAGAGCCATCCAAAGTCCAACTGGCTAGTTAGGGATTGCTCGTCAAAATTTTACCTGGGCCGGTCCGACCTTGAACGTAGCCACTCCCTACAAAATGGGAAGTCTTTGTCCATTTCCTCTTGATCTTATCATTGGCGGATTTTTTTGTCAGCTTCACCTTGCGTTTGCCTTTGTTAAGGTTCTTTTGGATGGCAGTGAATGACTGAAACGTCTTAATACATCCTTCCTCTTGGCAAGAATATCTCGCTTTCTTGTTCTGTGTGTGACGGATTGGGTATAGTTCTCGCGATGACCCGCGTTCAGAGATCTGTGCACGTTGCTGATAACCATCCGCTTCTACGATTAGTTTGGAGGTTTCTGATGTGATGAGCCTCCAAACTGTGCCAGTTGGTCTGCACTATAAACTTGTCGCAGTTCTAAAGTTAGAGTTAGAGGGAGGATCGCCCACCTCTATTTATGTGAGCGCCTCTGCAGTATCTGCGTATGCCTAGCAATCATATGATATAAAGTTCATCTCAGTCACAAATCACCGGTTAGGAAAACTGATGTTCAGGTAAGCGCTCTTCTTGCCCTTCTTACTTATTCATTGCCGACTCTAAGATAGCAATTACAGTACGCTTTCTATTAGGCTTACAGTCACCTTGCCACCAGGAAGACTCGCCCCCAACTTTGCCATCTTCAGGTTTACCTCTCTCTCAACTTTACGTCTCTGATTTTTATGAGGAGGATACTGGCATTTACGAACCCGAAGGTCTGAATCTGACATCAAGTTGTGCACGATATTTGAGGCATATGGTGAAATCGAGGCCTACGTAATCTCCAAATAAGCCAATACGAGCTAGAATAAGCTTCTTCTCGGACGAAACGCATGTTTGGGATACATGCGTGTCTCTCAAATGTTTTTTTTTTATGCGGTACACTCACGAATTTATGGGTACGAGCTATTGCCGTCAATTCAACCTTCTTCTCGGACGAAACGCATGTTTGGGATACACACTTGTCTCTCAAATGTTTTTTTTTTATGCTGTACACTCACGAATTTATGGGTATGAGCTGTTGCCGTCAATTCAACCTTCTTCTCGGACGAAACGCATGTTTGGGATACACACATGTCTCTCAAATGTTTTTTTTTATGCCGTACACTCACGAATTTATGGGAATGAGCTGTTGCCGTCCCCGGTCAGCGCGAGAAAAGTAACATTTGGTTCTACAGTTAGTTGCAAATGAACAAGACAACTGCCTTATCTTAACTCTATCAATTCAAGTTTTAGTTTGAATTAAGGGCTTTTTAGAAACTCAATTACTTGTATGGCATCACTATGAAGACGTAATACAACAGACACACCTACACTGCACAGGATTAGCAATGTCTGTTGCGTTGTTGCAAGAAGGAGGAAAATATTATCAGAAGTATAAACTCTTTAAGAGTCTCAGAAACGTTTTAGAGATGTCTATCTTCGGCCGTCACAAAACATTGACCCCCTCTTGAATTTACTAGGAAAAATAAACTTACAAACTCCTTGTTGAAAAAATTGGAATTCATTTGACCGATACGCCGGTTGCCTCAATTTTGCTTTACGTTCTAATTCGCTTCGCTCAAACGAACGTAAATTATTTTACCCTTAAATTCCCGTAATAAATAAATCAGACAAGCAGTATAGTAGGATGCGTAAGCGGATCCAAAACCATATGAAATCACAAAGTAAATTGTAGGCAACTTTTCTTACCACGAAAAAGCTGATTATCAGAACCCACAGCGGCTCTTGCTTTCTTTCCGCTCCCGCTTGTGAGTTGGTCCTTTTGTCGTCTCTTTCGACTCGCCGTTTCTCTAGCCTTTTTGAGCCATTTCTCATCTTCGGAGTCGGACGCCAACTCATCGGATTCGTACTCTGCCACAACTTGCCAACCGTCCTTGCTCTTGTCGGCAATTTTTATTAGCTTTTGCCGTTTGCGAATAAGCTCCCTGGCCTCTTGAGAATACTTCTTAATCAGCGGTAAATTTGGTTCGCCGCGCTCTGACTCGGTTTCTATGCTTTCAATGATGGAATCCAATTCTGCATTAAGCTCGTACTGCATCTGGTTGCCCTTGTATTTCAATTGCACGACTTCTTTGTCTATTTTGCTCTTTTGCTCGATCTGCTTGGTTTTAACCTCCAATTTCTTCTCCAGGTAATCTTTAAACATTGAAAAAACCTGGTCGACAGATGCCGAGTTGCCACCACCATGAACCGGTTGGGTCGTATCTGTTGAGCGGGAAGAACCTTCGGTTTGCTCCTGCTCGCTGGACATTAGAAGCACACGCTTGAAAAAACACTCGCGAAAAGATGTAAAACTGTGAAGTAGGAAACCGCAAACGTGAATGGTGCACAGTGAACAGTAGAGAGTATAACTACTAGAAGCCGACCAATAACAGCGTAGAAGGCACAATAAAGGGAGTGGCAGGTGTCAAAGCGAAACAAATACACCTAATTACTTCGAATACCAGCGGAAAATACATTTTTCCTCGGCCTGTTATAAAACAGTTCATAAATTGATTAATGAATGAAATATTTTGAAATACCGTTGGGAATTTGTCTTTTTTTCTGCGTGCAAACCAAGGGTAGAAAGGGTTTTTAAAACATTTGTCAAGAATTTCATGGGACTCACCTCCATAATTTTCGTCGATCAGAGTCAAGACGCGCCAAGCTAAGCGACTTAGCCCTCGAGTAAAATAATTTTCCAAAGAATAAATGTGGTGAGCGTGAGAAAATGCACATTTTTTTCATTATTGTGATCAAAGCCCAAAGATGTACCTAACTTGGTACTTACGATATCAAACCATTGATTATGACAGGGTGAGCTTAATTTTTCTGTCGAGGTCGACATGACTTCACATTAAAAGCGTTTCATTGACGCAACAAACCAGCGAGCATTACTACACGAACTGAGAAAGTAAAAACTTGTAGTCATCTCCCACGCGTTTCGTCTGACAATAGTAGACTTCATCAAGGAGTTTTACGGCTAGGGTAAATAAGCTTGCTCATATACAAATAGTAAATAAGTTATCTCTTTACTATTGAAGCCAGTGGAAAGAATTCGCCAGGTGCGCCTACGGTATTATACATGCGTGACATTTTTCGGACGTTGCATGTACGAGTTTGTGATCCGTTTGAGGGTCACAGATTTTTTGTATAAATTTTTAACCCCTCAACACATTACATCCTCGTCCACGTTATGTCTCTAGTTTACAGAGGTCTTAGAACGCTTCATTACATGGATTTGCCCAGTCTGCGGCTAGAAGGCTAAAAGCGAATTTCGCGGGCGTAATTGCTTTTGATTTCTCAATTGATGTTGTCGCAAACACAGTTTTTGGGAGTCACGAAACAAAAAAACTTATCGGGACCTAGTTTCATGTTCTAATGGAAATAAATAGCAGATAAAAACACATTATCTGGAGAAATAAGGTTATAAATAACAGGGGTTCTTTGAAACAAATAGTGACAGAAAAGGTTTCAGTTCTGGTCAATATTGACTTTTCATAGTCTACTTCCAAATCTGAGGGAACGCGCCGAGGGAATTAAAATAACATAAATGTGTGATAATGCAAGAAAGAGAATAAAAATACTAAGAAAAAGGGGAAAACATGGGAACCCGTGTTGCAGCGTGCAGATATCTTTCGTGCCAGACCTACACACTTAGGCCCGACACCACGCAAAGAAACTCGAAAGAGCGCTGTATATGAACTGGCTTGGACGTGCACGCAGGAAAGGCCATGACAATCAGCGAAAATAAGAGCAAATGTAGAGGATATTTGCAGTCAAAAAACAGGAAAATAAAGTAACAGAAAGATTAAGAATTTTTTAGAAGTTTTTCCTTGTAAAAAAAGATAAACACGCTACAAATACTATTTCTGCGTGGAAATTCTTGATGGTGGAAAGTGGAAAAAACATTTTCAGTCTTATTTTCTGGAAACATGGCGCAGTGAATGAATTCTATGGGGCTATTTGATATTTCCTTTCAAATGAAGGGGGCAGAGTTTCCCGTCATCCGCGGTCTGGAAAAGCTAATTTAAAAGTTATTACACACGGGAACTTGAATGTCAACAAGCACGCGACATGTGTCTCAAAAATCTCCTCTCCTGTTACAGTTTCCTTATTGTGAACTGTGCGATAATGATAATAAACAATCAAATTACTGACTAATGAATGTTTTGTTCTGTACAAGAGCCCTACTTGCTGATTTTAGCAAATCTTCAAAGTAATAAACGACAGAAGAAAGAAACGCTGCGATTTTCGAATCGATTTTTCGCCTACATGCATCTCTCTAAACTTGAAATTTTCTATTCCTACGAAAAATCTCGAACGTTTTTCACATTTCATAGCTTTCTTGATTAATCATCTTGTGTGAAGAGATAAAAAATGTAGGTTTATTCGGTCAAGTGACCGGCTAGAGCCAGAATTGCGTGACAGGTGTAGTTGGGAGAAACTTGTCGCAGTCGCTGATTTTAAAAGGCATCCGAGACAAAAATACGGTAGTGCCCAAAGATTTTTTTCATGGTTTTCAGAGATGAAATGATAGATTATAAAGGGGAATTAAGATTAGTGTTGTAGCTCTCTGGTAAGAGGAGATATTTGAACTCAAAGTTGTCAAATATTTGGATGAATCGAAAAGTCTAAAAACACAGTCGTCAATTTGCCTCTGTTGGTTGACAAGCCGTCAATCAAATTGACTGATACTTGCGTCGGACATTTACTAAGGATGTAATAATATGTGTGCAAACCCTCAGAGTAATTGGTTTAATACCATCGCAGTGGGAGCTTCATACATTTTACCTTTTTTGAGGCGATTTCCTGGCTTAAAACTAAGAAAAACCGGGGGAGTGGTCTATCTCCCCCTGGAAAAAAACCAAAACAGAAACCGCTTTGTCTTTTTGAGTTTTGGGGTAGACCCTTTAAACTGGCAAAGTTTCATTGAAATCGGTGAGATGGCATGTAGCACGACTAACCAGTGCTCTGGTCAGGGACACACTCTTAATCACTCTTGTAATGAACTGGTGTTTAGCACAATTACACCAAAAAAGTGTCTTTATTGATTTAATTAGTAGAAGATGTCTCTTACAGAAGGTATGATCTATAGTAAATGCATCTAATGTTGAGCAATCAGTTTTGAACATGGTTTCGAAGACGGCGTTCTTTTCTTTGACCACGGTTTTCAAAATTTCTTGCCTCTCCAGGGTGATAACATTGGATCCCTTCCCCTCCCCCGTTAGGGGCTAGATTCCGGAGGGATTCTAGCGGGCGGGCGCGGGGTGTGGGTAAGATCCTGAAAAATCCCGAGGAGATGCCGGAATGATAACGCCATGGTCACGGCAAAGGTTATTTGTGGATCTTTTTTTCTCATTGGTTTGATTTTCTCTGTCACCTTTTGGACTGAGGCCGTTTAGCTGGCATACAACAGAATTCCTTGTGAATTTTCTGCAATTTAATCCCATTCCATCCAGGGCTTTGGAATGGTATTAAATTGTGGAGGCTCGGTGGCCTCATGGTCAGTTCGCTCGACTCCGGATCGAGTGGTCCGGGTTCGAGCCCTGTCCGGGGTCATTGTGTTGTGTTCTTAGGCAAGACACTTTACTCTCCCAGTGCTTCTCTTCACCCAGGTGTACAGATGGGTACCAGCAAATATGCTGGGGGTAACCCTGCGATGAACTAGCAACCCATCCAGGGGGGAGTAGCAATACTCCTAGCCGCTTCATGCTAGGAAACGGGAGTTAAGCGCCGGGCCCACTTGCGCCTGTATAAGGCTTTACTTTATCCAGGGCTTTGCAAGCCGGCACGATCAAGGAGAATGGCTTTTTCAGGCTTTGGCTGTTTATGCACTTCTGGCCACTTTCTGAGTACCTCACCGATAGCGACTTGAATCGATACTTTTTTAATATGTTGGTGACGATTCCTCTAAGAGCCCGCAACACTATGATAGAAAAAAGGAGGTAAGTTTCTAAAGAAACTGTGGTGCGTCAGACGAAGGGCTAATGATCGAAACGTCAGCCTTTTAACTCTTTCCGGTATCCAATTTGAGCTTTCAGCTCAGTTGTTAACACTAAATTACTCTGATAGAAAATCCTACTCAGACATCAGTCGTTAGTCATCGCCCTTGGGAGAATCGGGGGATCACGTGGTTTTAGGGGGACGGGGGCGGGGGAACGGAGAAGGGAGTAGTCGTAACTAACAGTTAATAGAGGAAGATTATAGACACTACCAATGAGGTGGGACAATTAGAATCTTAAAGAGACTTAGGGGGGATCACGTAAATTTTATTATGGCACCGGTAAAATCCACTAAACCCCCCTCCCCCTCCCTGCTGGTTTTAAATTATGATCGGTCCCTTGCAATTAATGCATTGCATTAGTTTCACGATTTATCTCTTGGTATTGAAAAGATACATTTTGATCAGTTAAGTGAATGGAGAAGTTTAAAAGAATTTCCTTTCATATTCTTGAAGAAAAAAGGGAAGCCACTTAAAGTCTCGTGGACAATAAAATTTAGAAAGATGGGTTATCAGTGAATGATTTTTGGAATTATGATGAGTTTTTATAATGTAAATTTTTTCGGCTTTTTTCTGAGTCGGCATAAAAATATTAATTTATATGAGTTATTATTAACAATAAATAACCTGAAAACTTTTAAATAAACAAGCAAGCACGACCTAAATCTTACTTTCGAAGCTGGCTTATTTTCTGCGTGACAAAGATGAGGGAAGAAAGCTTTTGTGATCACTGTAAACTCTTTTTTTACTTCAAGCAGTTTCTATATTCAGTTGCTTTCATTTTCATGTCACACACGGGTACATAAAAACTGATGCTTTTAAAACCTATGATGTGAGCTTTGCGTCAATGTTAATAACAAAACAAATTCTGGTTTGAAATTAATGCCTGCCTAAAATAATAATAATAAAAAAAAGGTTTGGCAGCGTGGGTTGGGACTCAGTGCATGAATCAACTCTATAGGATTCTGGAAAATGAAGCAAGGAGCGTCATGTAATAGCAACCAATGTTTTTCTGTTAAACCAAGTCGTTTCAAATGTGCATAGTTAAAAAAGATTTAGACTCTAAAAAAGAAGTCCAACACAGAATACAGAGCAGTATCAAAAGGCCTCTTCGCTCTTCTTTGTCTCTCCATCTCCTCTGGTTGCCAGTTCCCTCGCCAGTTGCGATTACTGTGGCAAAATCAATGAGATATTGCTGGAAAACAGAGGTATTACATCGATAACTCTATACTTCAACACGTGTCCAAGACGGAGAACAACCAGAGGCGTTCTATTCTTTAAAACGAGGAGATGACGTAAGGCGTTACACGTTACGCAATACACATTCTTACAACTACCGCTGACAAGCGTAGAGCCAGCAGTACACGAGCTCACGTTCCGCTAATTGGCTGCTCACGTTGGTAACAAGGATGGAAACACTGCCAGAGAGCGCAGCAGGACGAGCCAAAGTTTATTAGGGACATGAGAAGGAAGTGTCCCTACTGAGGTATCCGATTATAATATTCAATCTTAAAAGTGCAACACATGGGGTTTGGTTCACAGTGGAACTTCGCAGTTTCCTTCCTGAGTATTTCGATGTGTCTCTTATGGCACTATAAGTGGTTCGCTCTCTCGCTTTGCATGGGTCAGGGATATTCCTAAAGCCGAGGAAGTCTCTTAGGTAAAATACACATTAAAATCCTCCTCAATGAAATGAACTCTCATAAACCTGAGTAAGTTTTCTCGGATGCGTTCGCTTTCCGAATGAAATCACTGTTATTTCGTTTCGTGATAACTTAGGAAAATTCATCGGATATGGTTAAAGTACTTAAAGTGCTGTATTGAATTCTTGTCATTTTTTTGCCATGGTTCTGCTCTATGCAACTATTTAATCAAAGACCTCGGCTTAGTGACTGCCGTGCGTTCACTGACATAAACAGAACAAATAGCATATTTATGAAAAGATCTCAGAGGATCATCGTTTTAGACGGAAAACACAGATCAGGAGTGTAGCACAAATATTTTGTCTTATACATTTTGAAGGGATCGAAAACACGTGCCTCGCAAAGATTTTCGCAGCTCTTTATGATTATTCGTATTAGAGAGTCAGGAGGGATCCAAAACGCGTGCATCAGAATATTCCCAAATCCCATAAAGATTTTCACAGCTCCTTAAAGCGCAAAGCCCTTGTGAAACATAGAGTGTGTTACAGTTAATCATATAGATCTTTTATATTGCTCGGAAATGACGTTTACATTTTGTGCAAATTTTCCACGTTGTATAGGCAGCATTGAATTGTTAGCACTGTTTAACATTAACTTAGCGTTGAGTTAGACTTATACAAACGCCCAAATTATATCCCTCCAAGGAAAGAGTTGATCAATGCTTTCACAAACGTGGAACATCCTTTTTAATAAATTATATCTTTTCCGATCTCTAAACGTTGATATTTTCGTGGAGGTCTTGTGCTCGAGGGATTTCTTTGGTACAAATGGAAAGCATTTTCAGAAATTATCAATCTCTGAGATTTTACAAATAGGGATATTTCTAAATTAGTAGTATGAAAACACAAAATAAGAATCACACGCAGTAATCTTTCAGAAGAAGAATTTTTTTCGCTAAAAGTTAGTACCCTATTGACATTTGCTTTTATGTAAAAGTTGGGCCGAAGATATTTTCGTCCTTAATATCAATGGGTGTTGTTGTTAAACGACTATGATAATACGTTTGTAAAAAAATCCAAACTGCACGGTTAAAATGAACGTGCTCAATTTGCTTGAGACTCCTAAGAAACACACACGATCTCAGATAAATGTGTTAATTCTCTCTTAGCATACACCTCTATATAATAAATAAAATAATTCTTAGCGGACTATGAGTAAAAAAAAATGACTTATATGTATAGCATCAGATGAAACCAAATCAAATCAGACAGACCGTGTACTTCTCAGTTCTTTAGCAAATCCACGCACCGTACATTCATTTTCGGACCAGTATTCATTCTTTCAATGGAATATTGAAGAAAACCACCCTTAAAAACCACCTTTAAGAGGCTGCATATAACAGAAACAATCCTTTCAGTATTGTTCACGGATTTAATTTCCCTGTGCACATGGAACTGAAAAGAAAACTTCAAGTATCCGTCAATTGTGCAACTGGTTTTCCATTCTCTTCGTTTCGTCCATTTTAAATTTCGGGTAACAAAGCACTTGTGATTCTTTTGAAGAATGACGGATACGCAACCAGCAGGAACCATGAAGTGAATAAGTGCCTCTTCACACAGACTTCGTGTTCTGCTTGTATTTTTAGGATCACGACAACTGAGATTCCTTTTAGGTCAGCCACAGACAAAACCACGCGTCTGTAAAAAGACACTAATCTGCTCCAAATTAACTTGGCACTCAATCATAGTTTAGCCTAAACTGTTTTCAATTTTGGTGTTTTTGATACGATGAACCCCGATAACAGACAAATCATTAGGTTTGATGGTTCTTCATTTGCGGAATAAAACTTATGGTTCAAATTTCTCCATGCGACAGAAATATCTGCTATCATCATCCCAATAAAAAGCTATCGACAGGGTGGGGGTATTATTCCACTGTGGGTTGACATCACACCCTCCTCTCACAGCATGACAAATTAGATTTATTTGAACCGGCGCCGGTTCTAAGGAAAAAATCTCCTGATTTTTGACCCGCAGAAATATAGCATCCAAAGAGCAAAATGTTAAAACAGCTTTCGTAAGCCGTTTACAGGACAAGAATGCTGTTGGTCTTGGTATTATTGACTTTAAACACTACCGTCTAAAACTGCGTCAATACCAAATGAAAATAAACATTGAATAGAATTCCTCCCGAGCTGTTTTTATTCTTAAAAGTCTTTAAAAGCTTAGGATTATATTTACTAATGTAAGAAAAGTAGCTAAGGTGACAGTTTCTATAGAACTGACCCTTTTGGCAGTGTTTTGATTAAAAGTTCGTATTTTTTTTCCAAGTTAAATGAAGGTGGAGGAATCATGCATGGCCGACCCATCTCCCACGAACGATTTAGAAGGGACTCGATACTTTTCCCTTCTAAAATACCCAAATAAATAAATAAATAAACGCGAAGAGATTTAAAATTTAAAAAGGGTAACGCGAGTCAAAGGAGGATACTTTTAAAGCGGTGAAAAATCTGTTTCCATCTCTGACCAGCTGAGCCATGCGAGAAGTAATTAGCTTTATAATGTGAGTTGCAAAACTTATGTTCTCTTTGCCTCAGGATGTTGATCCAGCCTCTTTCCGCCCACCCTTGAAAAACCTTAAAATCGTTCCTTGAACGTTGGCTATTCTTCTTTTTTACGCTACTTCGTTTCACCCTAATCAATTGTTATACTAAAATATAAAGTTTTATGGCTTTGCACATCATGACCTCTCTCTCTAATATTGGCTCAAACTGAATACATTCATTGATACAGCAACTTTCAACCAGAGCAAAATGACAACAATAGTCAATCACGGCCCAGTTTTTGAAAACGTTCTAAATAGCTTGTACTTTCCTTTGGCTCTAACGATAAATCGAAAAGAAAAGCGTTTAATACAATTTACCTTTTGAAACTTTGTCCTAAATTCACCGATCAGCATTCGTCAAAAGGATAAGGAAAGTGAGAGAGAGCTCTTCATTTCGTTCAACATAGATCTAAGTACTTCTCCGCCTTCATATGTTCTCACCAGTATGGCAAAAATTTTGTTTTCAAATGCTTCGCTTGAGAACGAATCCTTTTGAACTATTAACGAATTGCACTTATATTTTTGAGAAACAAACCCTCCTATTAAAGGATTTTTGTCGTTGTCAGCTGTTCCTTTCCCATGCTTTTTTCACGCAATTACACTACCGACACTTGCATACTCTCTTACGAATGAAGTTTTATTGTGGAGCTCTCATCCGAATCTAAAGTAACATACTAACATGGAAGTAAATATATGTACATCAGATGATATATATGAACAGAGAAGCTGAGCTACATCAACCAAACTACAATGGATTTTTTCTAATTGCACATTCATAAACTTGATGGTAAGTTTAAATTCTACTCGTTCGACGAAGTGCCCTTCTAGATTTACGCACCACATAAAAACATTTAGAATGAAATAAATTAAGAATTCTGTAGCAACTTTAAGATGATGAATCTGTGTACTGGTAGCTAATTTCCAAACCGTGGATTGTTAATAAAAGTTTGCAACCGAAGACCACGAGTGGAAAACATTTGGCCATTAAAACTGTCTTGCATCCTTGTGCTCCTAAACTAAAGGAGATGATGAACAGATCATCAAATTATTTACGAATTTTTTAACGAAAGCATAGAAGATAAATAGAATGAATACATCGGTAGAATCACAGGTATTACATTAGTTTACCGACCACAAAGTCGTCCTTCTAAAGGACTCGCATCTCATCAATGAATTAATCCATAACGATATGGTCATAAAATTCTATATTTTCCTATTTTTAAACTTCTTCTATAATATTACTTATTTGAAATCGTAAAAACATCTCATTGCATTTTTCAGAAGAAGAAATAACCACTAAGGAACTTTGTCTACCAGAATACAAAACATAAATGAGATGTCTGTTTTCAAATGAAGGTCGATGAAGCAAACACGCCCTTTGATACTCTTCATTTAACTGAGCAGGTTGTCTCTTCATTGGAAAAATCTGCTCCATTATCTTTTTATTGTCTGATAGCATTTCGAAGGAAAGACTGTGTATCCATTTGCGGGTCTTTTTTCGAAGACATTGCTTATGTTACTTAATCCTGTGAAATGTAACCCATCCCCTGACTTGAGAAGTAACTCAGAGAAAGTCTCGAAGAATAGATCTATTAATGGCAGTGGCAAAACAAAATGTCATTTTCTAACTACTAATAACAAAAAATGTCACGATCAAACAAAAGGAAAAGAAATTTGGTCACCTTCACCGAACGGGAGCCACAGTTTTATCCCTATATAAGTATCAGACTTGAATTTTCGTGGACAGTGTAATTGACAAAATTGATGCGATTTAAATGTTCAACTCTTAGAATTGCGGCAATATTACAGTTAGGCACTTGGAGATATTTTACAGATTCTCTTCCAAAAACTACAGAAAATGGGTTTTAGAGAGGGAGAAAAAAAAAATTTGTCGAGTTTTCTCGACTGATCGACAGTTTCAATGGTCTCTCTTGGCCATGGTTTAGCTTGTCATCTTGTAACGGCCAAAACAAGACTGCATAGTCATTCATTGTGAAATAATTCCTCCACAGTTTATCAAACATTACTGCTCTTTCTTTACCATTTACAATATGAGTACGCTTGCATGCAGGACGAGTTCATGGATGAAATAGGTGCTGTGTAGGAATAAGAATTCCCGTAAGAGTTTGAGTAGTCATATGTTGGTTGATATTGGTTTGGGTAGTAATTTCCCACTGAGTTGCCAAAATCACTCGAATAACATGGCTGACCTTCGCGGATTAAAACAGGCACCGGCACAGTTCTGGGATAGAGCGAGTGAGAATCTTTAAACTCTCCTGCTTCTGTTGCTTGCTTCTTTTGCTTGTATCGATGATTCTGGAACCATATTTTGACTTGTGTTGGCGTCAAGTTGATCATCCGTCCCAGTTGTTCCCTTTCTGGGGCTGATAAGTAGCGCTGATATCTAAATCGTCTTTCCAGTTCGTAGATTTGGTGTTTGGTGAAGAGTACCCGTCGCTTTCTTTTCTTTGGAACATCGCTAGACTCATCTCTGTTGATTTTTGGAGCTTGCTGTAGCACGTCGTTCCCTGCACAGTCTTCGTTCATCTCAGGATGTGGTCGAGGACCTAATCGAACGAAAGCGGGTAAAGGCGTTTGATGAGATTCGATAACACCGATTAAGAGGTGATTTGGTTTTAAACTACCAGCGAGGCGGAGCCGAAGTCAATGACTCTTATGTTATACAAGTTTCTACTCTTTACTTAGAAAAGCTATCGAAAGCAGCGTGAACCGAAGAGGTGAGTTACATGAGTTTAAAAAACTACAAGGGAAAAAAAAACTCGTAATTTATGATGGCAGTTTGGCGTTCTTAGGATTTTCAGCATAATCGCGCCTATCTTTAATTTGCTTAGCACCGACTTTCATCTCCTGTGGCTTAAAAAGTATCAAAATATGGAACCGCTGCTCTTAAGCTTGTTTCTTTCCATTGCGTCTCTCTACAGATGACGCTCACTTACAAAGATGACATTTCATGTCCTTGGTCACGAAAATCGAATAACAATCTGGTGCGAGATTCACCATAACCTGACAGGTAAGTAAGCGCTTGTCTGTGTCATCTGCGCTCAAAACAGACAAATCTCAGAGGAAATTTGTGGCATGGAAAACAGAATTTAGACTCAAACCCTGTACCTACCCGAAGTGTTGTCTTGGCTTTGCGGACCGGATGGAGGCATCGTCGTTATTATGCAATTAGATCCTGTAGAACGATCGGGGGAGAGATTAACACCTTGGCAAATGTTAGGAACCCGTGGAGAAGCGTTGGAGCAGCTTTGAAGACACGATTCCGGCAAGCTGAGGATGTTCTTCACGGAAAAAGAAGACATAACGCGAGCCCTGACGGACGCTACTCAAGATGGCTGCTGGCCTATTGACTGTACACAGATCAAAGAGTAGGTAGGAATGTGTGGGTTGGTTAATGAGTGAGCTTGAGACACGTCATGTATGACTCGCCTGAATTGACATAGAACACATGTTATTATTCACTGTTTGAGGAGAATTTATTTAGGGTGATAAAAAGATGTCACCCCTTTGACATGTACGTTAATTAAAATGATAGCCATTGAAATGTTCAGACAAAGCCAAAGGTTTTATAGGGCTTAAAACGATTCCCTTTAACTTGGCCTTGCCTTTTCCTTGACTATCTGTTCGTTAGCAGCGTATTCCAATTAAGGTTTTAATCTCATTTAGTGAGCTGCCAATCCGGTGTGCGTTTTGCCATCCTGGTGTAATTGAACGATCTTTGACCACTTCCCGTATCCTAATGCCTTTTTTCCCTCACGCCTCTCAAAACATTGAATTAACTCGGCAGAGGAGGGCGGGAAAACCATTGTTCAATGGTGGAGCTGGCGAATTGTTTATTAAATACAGTTAACTGGATTAGCTCTTGAGCAATTAACCGTTTAGAAATCAATTTCTTCCAGTGTTTTCTTGAGCTGGAACGAATGAACCGTTTTTAGAAAAAAAAATATCTGTGCTCATGGTGTTTGCGTTATTGCTTCATTGAAGCAGTACGTGATTTTGGCTTAAATTAAAGAATCAATGATTTTGAATTGCTAATAACTCGAGTCGACAGGCCTGACAACTTTGTCTTCCTATAAAAACCTTCAGAAATTAGATTGATTGATGGGTGTTTTTCTTGCCAAAATTAAAATAGGTTCTTTTGTTATTTCTCGACGGGTGAAGCTTTGAAATGCTGCTGTCACAATACATTTTGACGACCTATCTCTCTCCTCTCACGTCGACTTGAAATCTAAAAACAAAATCGTATCTTAAAAGGTTTTAACAGATTTCCAGTTCTTTAATTCCTTAACACGAGCTGTTGACAGCTACTTCAGCGCTACGCATCTCAACCTGTTTTGATTCGGAGTTGATATTTCAAGGAGATATGACTTAAATCGGTTAAGTCTTGTTCTCGAGAACATTTCTGTCTGGTTTGAGATTCATCTCAAAATATTAAGAGTAACTTTTCGAGGGGTCATCACTAAAGTTTAAGAAATCTTCGATCAGGGCCGGTAGTTTTGATATTTTTATGTATCTGAAACTCCCACTATATTCTGATTACTATTTAATGAACTGTGGGGGTGGTCCTGATTTTCAAGACCTCTCGGACTGTTTCTTGACACTAAAGTAAGCTTCTACGCTATTTATTTTTCCGATTGTAAGGTGCACAAACCCTGTAAATGTTCCAAGATATGACAGATCGTATAATTAAGGCCTGCCAAGCATCGTGCGGTCTTGTCAATGTTTGCAAATGTCGTAGGACATCAGCATATCTACTGTGGCTCAAAACACAGGAAACAGCCACATTGACCTCAACAAACATCTAGGTTTTCTACAATAAAACACAAATGTTTTGAATACCTGTTAGGGGGATTACTATCAAAGTGACAAAGATGTTTCTGTGACCTTCAACAGCGCATGTATAGACCCTGTTTCTGTCAATGTTTCATTTCACTGATGGTATCGACCGCACATCACAATGAATCGACCTAGAGAAATTTTTGCCCCCCAAAAAAACCTTCTTTGCATGCAGTTCGATTCTTCGTTGAGGTAGAAGTTCATCGAGGAGTATGAAGTTTACTCAATTAAGTTATTGTTTTCGTTACCTCGTTTTTCGTTGTTAATCTAAATCTCAGTTTCATCTTTAAAGGTCACAAGGACAGCTCTTTGGCGTCATCTACTATCGTTTTTGACAAGTGGGCAGAATTGCGATGACTTTGATTTTGTCAGCGATAGCAAATATCACGGAATCATTTCCCACGTCTTCAAGTCTTTTTTCTTCAAACCAGAACCTCGTTCAAGCTCGGTGATCTCTCCATAAGCTTGAGATAAAATCTCAGTGCAGAAAAGAACGGTTAAATGAGAATTTACGCCAGGTAATTATTTTGAGGTTCTCTTTATCAAGTCCACGCCTCTTGTCTGAGCCTTTTCTAGTTTTAATAGTGGGCCGGACTAACTTTTTGACCCGAACGCACTAGGAAAACAATTTGGCGCCTCATCATGACACAAAGCAGATATTGTCATCAAAATATCTTTTATGGCTAAACTCAAACAAATCAGTGTGTTTTATGGTTTTCGAAAAGCTTTCTTGACACTGCATGAGCGAAGGGTGATGCCAAAAGAACATTTTTCGCTCGGAGATTAAAGGCTTACCGTCTGAACTTCCGAAATAAGATTGACCTCACACTAAATCTATTTGCTATTTCCACCTCAAATTGTTTCATTTACAATGAAGTCTGGGCTCTTGGTAATTAGAAAATCCCTTCGAGGGAGCCGGTGATTATAAATGGTTTGAGCTGAAAGTAGTAAAATCTCTCCTGCTAATTCTCAGAAACAATTTGGAGGTTTTCACCCTCTGGGATATCACTTCAGCCGGAAATTATTCAAGCGTAAAAAAATTAAAACAAAACAAACTTTAAACGGAGTCGCATGTCCATGCATACAGACCGCACATGCTGGATTGTTGAAGAATGAGTATAAGAGATGTAGGGTATGTTTAGTTATCTGATAATTTAATTGAAAAGGATTTTTCTCAAAATATTGAGAACGTTAACAGCACTTGAATCATAACCCTTAAGTATCTGAAACTCTTACACCAAATCGAACATTTTCATGAAAATTTTTTAGGGTGTTCTTCTGCTGTGGAGCTTATGGAATGAAATGTGAGTTATACTTTGTTATCTTGTACCTATTTTAAGGAGTCTGTTGAGGGATCCATGCAATTTTTTACAGACAATACACCTGTATAAATTACAAATGAAGAACTCGGTCAAATTTGTCAAACGTTCAAATAGCTGATTGGGATGATCGACCAAATGAGATAACAAACCAGATCCGGCTGCGGTGTGGTATAGTCCCAGCCGTGCTTATAACAAGTCCTATGATCTTGGAAGAACTGATTTCAAAGAAAAAGGCGAAAGGGGCTCTGCTAAAACTGCCAACATCTTACCTTCTGGATCTCATACATTCGTATCCGCGATGGGGAAAAAGACAACATCTAATCAGTGATAACGGGGGACTCTCTCATGCCTCGAGTTTGGATTACGTTGTACCCCACAGGTGTCGTACTCAAGAGTTATTCTAATTGAGTTGTCGTTTCCTGGGGATGAAAATGATTGAGGATGAATATTTTTCACGTTACTTCCTGTCAGAAAAATTCATCTAGAAGTCGCATGCTTTAATCAAAAGTAATTTTGGCGTGGAATTAAAGGAAGCAATTTATCGCGACTGCGAAACAAATCTGTCATTCCATCCGAGATAGAAGCCTTGTGATATAGTTTTGTTGCGAAAGTAATTACCTCTAGTATTTTGTTATCTGCTATTTAGGTCAGAATACAGCAAGAAAGTTATCCCCGTTTATCTGTCAGGAATTGGACAGCTACTGTGTTGTAATAAAGCTCAACTTTTGTTCAAAACAACGCGGGTGGTCCCAAACTTACAAATACTTTGACGTTTCAACCTTCAACTTGCTAAGGGTCCAATCATCGCAGATTACCCCTAACATTGTACCTTTATTACTGCACTGCCACCATGACCCGTGTTCGACACAAAGAACAGAACAGGGTCACCTTTGTGAATATATTTTTGTATGGTTTTTGTGAATTTTTAGCCATCAGACGGGAAGGAACTGGCACGTATTAAATTGCGTGAACATTCTGTTAATTTTTATTTTAACTTTTTTTTAGAGCGCGATCCACCAATAATTTTAAGGGGTTTTTGAAAGTTAATTTCCCACAATATGATTTTGAAAGCTTTCCGGTCGTCCTCAGGTGTTTCAATTATTTTTATTCCATAACGTATGCAATAAATGGGTTGTATTTGATGGAAATATAAACTTCTATAGTTAATAAAAAAAATATGTCAAGAAAAGAAACTGTCAAGGAAAATAGAGTTTAGAAAGACATACTTCTGAATAGACTGCTCACAACCTCCAAACTAGTTTTAAAAAAACACAATATTAATGACAGAAAAAATTAAAAACTTCAAAAGTACCTCCTCAAAATTTACAACTGAAATGTTCACGCCCTGGCAAAATAATTCTGAGCTAAAACTCAAAAGTTAGAGATACTTTTGCTTACACCGCGCAGGCATTGTTCGTTACAAATCATTCTAATCGGTCACTGAGGAGGGTTTCATTCAGATGCTTAAAATTTACAAAACCACCATGCACAGCATATTACAAAAGTACCACACGAAATTACTACTCTTTGTATCTGTAGTATTTTCCTCACGAACCTGTAGGTATTAGAGTTAGAGAAACCTCGTTTTCAGTAATGAACAATACCATATGAGAACCTCCCCAATTGCTTTTAATTGAATGTCTCACGCTAGGGTTTTATCGAAAGACATAAAGTTAGGGCCATCTTGTGCAGCAAAAAGAAAAAAAGCACCAAATGAACAGACCAGCTTCCATTTGATTGACATACACTAAGGTTTTATCAACAGACTAAAAGTCTGAATACTTTGTAAAGTTTAATTAAGGCAGTACGTGCTCAGATCGAGAGCTTTCATTTACACGCTAAAATTTCCAACCACCTTTCCCAGCATAACAATCAAAGCCACAAGAATGTAACCCAAAGTAGCCTTGATTCATTTGAATGAACCAGTCGCCCTATGTGGGGTTTGTTACACAAACGTGCAAGCTAGTACCACCTCGTACTGTAAAACAAACACGACCACATGAATCTACTGCTTAGTAACTTTCATTAGAATGGTCACACACAAAGGTTTTATCCTTGGTTTGAAACGTTACAACCCCCTACTACAATAAAGTGTTCTAGTATAGGTTATGATCGGTTTTTATTGTATAATATTACCCTCAGACTTGAGTAAAAAGTTCAGCTTGAATTAATCCTTGGATGAAGAAGCAAAAACCAAAATATTGGTATAAATTCTCTTTTTAAGGATATCCCTTGACTATATATTCAACCAGCTGCTATCATCCACGTTGTCTCATAATGAATTTAATTGCTTTTCCGTTCATATTTGCATAGTTTTTCAGCCCGATATGTGAGATTAGTTCACCTCTTGCCGTGGCTTGCACGTACACTTCAAGTTAAGGTTTTTTATCGCCGCCGTCATGTGATTACTGCATTTTAAAGATGAAAAAAAGCCTTATTCATTAGATTTCTTTTTTTCATTTCCTTTCGCCAGACTTGTGTAATTCTATACCTTAAGTGTATGTACATGAGAGGTAATAGTTTTGTCAATACGAACAGCAACAACTTTAACCTTGGTATTAAGCACCTTAATATTCCAAATTTTACTAAGGGTTCCCGGGATGAACATACAGAATTTTTACAATTATTGCACTTCCTCGAGACTTATGTTATTGTTAAGGAGTTTTCTTAAGGTCAGTCCTTGATTGAAAAGCTTAGGGAATAATCAAAGTTAGAATAGAAAGAAGGATTTAACTTGCGTGGGACAAACTCCCTTGGTTTTCAGCCGGCTGGACGATAAAGCGCTTTCTCATTAACAGTAAGAATTGAAATTGTTTCGCGTTTGTAATAAATGTGGCATTGTTTAATCTGCCTGCCTTCACCTGTGCTGACACGTACGGGCAATGTGTTAACTTTCATTCGTTTTTATTCACACAGATGAAGTCCATGGACAACAATATATGGAACGCGTGGCATTGGACAAGCGAAGTTGTCAACACGGAGTCATTTATGCCCGGTTCAGATGAAAAACACACACTTGGGCTGTCAAACCAGTTTTATGAACTGGGGGAAAACTAATTAAACTTCATGCAAACTGACCGCCAGTTTCATTCATGGAAAATGATGACACTTGACATGCGATTTTGTCTGCAGAGAACAAAGGTTCCAACATTGCTTTTATGAGCTCTCAGATTCTTGAAGTATTGAGACATCAATGTTGTGAGAAATGCCATTTACCTAACGTTCTAATTTGTTCTAATGTGCTTCCGACAGACAGACAAAAAGAAGAACGTGTTATTGAATAGCAAGGCTGGATGTTCAGTTCCATTGTGAACAGCTCCCATGTTCTCATAAGAATTCTGCTACCAAAAGCAAACAAGGAAACAGAAAACTTCATAAAGATATTTCAAGCGCGCCATAAAATACTCGCGGTATTATAAACAGATAACGTGAACGCTTAAGACACTTTCTATTTCATAGATAAAGCGGGGTACCAAAAGGATAAACTTGTCAAAGGAAATGAATCTGTGGGTGAAAATGTGTTCAGAGCAAATAAAAAGACATGGAACCTCATGTCTTGATTACTTGGTTAAACCTTATTAGGGAAATATCGGAAGTAACTTTCACTTTATTTGCATTGTAGTCCAAACTTTGCCAACTTGAAGCAAGGTTTTATTTCCACCTAAAGAAAACTTTTCAAAAAAAAATATTATGACCCGCCTTTTTTTGTTCTTGAATTCATAACCGAGCATATCTCTGAAGTGTTTTATCTCTCGTGATTTTAAATGGTTAAATGAAAAGTAATACGGGTCGAAAAACAAGAGAAATTATCTCTCTATGGAAAATCTTGACGTGAAGAACATCATAGAATTTCATAGGCAGAGTTTCCAAGCAAGTGAAGTGCTTTGCAGTTAATAAATTCATTCAGCGACGCGTGCTATGCCTGAGTTGTTGTACGCTAAAAGATAAGGCACCGCTTTAAACAATTGACTAATTCTTTCTGACTTAGCACAGAGGCCTGATGATATCACTGATATTTTTGGTTCTTGATTAGACCGAGTTTCAACAGCTTTGCAGCCGCGTGCTCATGGCGAAATCAGTAAAAGGTGAAGGTAATAGTGCATTTTGTGGCATTCATTGACAGGGAAAGATTCGAATTACATTTAACGACTGACCTAGAACCAAGGGCAACTGACACAGTTTGTAGCACTTACTAGTATTATAACGTTCCAAGCTGAACTGGCCGGCACTGTGCCATATCATGAGACATTCGGGAATATTTCAATCTCTAGCCTACTAGACCTCTAGCGGACATCATCTATTCGCCTTGCAAATGTAGAGGAAAACTCGATCAACTAGGTATTTATTTAAGTGGCAAGTCATTCTTTCACTCTTCATCTCACATTGTCGTGATTCCAGTCACGGTGCAAGTTCAAAATTTTTATCAATAAAAACGTGACCTATTTCATGCCATTCTGTCGTTAGGTGAAAAAAAAACAAAACGGGTTGGTTTTAGCGCAAAATTCTTACTACATACATGGAATTCAATTTTTCAGTCACCAAAAGGAATCACTCGCTCACAACGCATTGCTTCTGCGTCTCGGTGAAGAACCACTGTAAATAACAACGTGCAGCTGCAGGCGTTCTTTAGAACTGAACATCTAAGAGGAATGACTTTCTGGAACGCTGCTCACATCCACTGTAAACTAGTTTCGATGAAACCAATAAATTGATGCCTTTTTTCTGTGAATATTCTACTAGAGCTTCGATTTACAAACGATTATAAAAGGTACGACCGGAATCCGATTTCAGCGAAATTTACACATTACAGAAAACTGAAATATTTCAGTTGCCCTATCTGGATTTAGAGCGAACCACTGGTGTTGTTATTGAAGTCAGTTGAAATCTATGTTTGAGTTTTCCTTAGATTGTATTTATCGCAGATTGCTGTATAGCCTAGTCTGTTGCTTGAAACAAACCAAGCATATAGCTCGAAGAGACTAAATATTTGTCCAACCTACAATGCCGGTTTAGCAAAAGAAATGAAACATTCCTCTTTCATATATTAATTTATGCTCGATTCAGAGCGTCTTAGAAATTTGTATTTTAAATGTAGCTAATTCTAGCTTGTTTGGCATTCCAAACAAATTATAAACTAGGAATCAAATAGCACCCATGAGAAAGTTGACTGCATGTATTCAGCGCTCATGATTATGTTAGCAGCATGTGTTATAGCTACAATGAGTTGCTTTGATCATATATATGATGAGTATTTCATGATCGCTTATTAGCTTAAAGCGTCGTATTCCCATAGATCTGGTGAATTAATCCCTTAAAGCATACCCAGAATATAGAGCACAAATTGAAAATAAAGCTAACTTAAGCTCAACGACTCGATTTTAGGCTTTTAAAGGAAGTTATTTGGGAGTGAGTACGGTAGTTAAAGTTCCCTGGCAGTTACGCCTCGTGTACGAAAATCATTTCACATTTATTTATTTGATATCCGCGCACTGTGGCTAAAGTTTCACGGGAGCATTGGAGAAAGAGACGCAATTTTATTGAAATATTAATGCCAGCTGCTCTGAATGTAACTAATTCTGGACTGACAGCCATATCTGAGTCAGCCTCTCCTCGCCTTCGTCTACTGATCGACTTGAAAAGAGCAATTTACAGACAGCATCTTCGCTAGCAATGAAAATCCTAATTCAAGTATGTTTTCTCCAACTTTTGATACTACACAGTGATTTAGGGAGGCCGAATCTTAACACAGGGTTGTTGGGTTTGAAAACCAGTCTTGACAAGTTGAGGTGTAAAGCATTTTCAATTGAACTACTGGAAGATAAACTTGCGCTTCCATGGTAGTCAGCTTACAGATACGAGTATGCAGCCATTTATCATCTGAGAAGCACCACAATTGATACGATTCTTTACCGAAATTGAAGTTTTCATAACTTTCGCGGTGCAATCCCTAATTTCAATTTTCTATTTATTTACGGTTTGTTTTATCAGCGCGTCAAAAAGTGCTCATTTTAATTTTGCTATTGCGGCCATGTTTGCATTTACATACAGCTTCTACATCAGCTGTCTACTTTAAACAATGGCGTATTGGTTGCGCTTTCTTTCAAATCAGGTGGTTAAACTTAGCACTTGTGAACCTCAAAAGCTTTACAAGGGATTCTTTCTCTGGAACAGTTCCAAACGCTGGCTCTTTAAAAACATTTACAAACAGGTAGGAAGATTTCCTGTTGAAGACCAAAATTTACATGCCGCGCCTACAAGCACATCCAGTGCGCGGAGGGAAAGACTTATCTTCTTGTTATCTTCTTCCTGTTAATTCTTTTATCGCATCCCTGGCAATATTATACGATACGAATTAAACGCAGTTCTGGCACATATGGCGTATTAAGTTTATCTCTAGAAGCTGAAACCACGTGAGCTCTTCAAAAGCAAATTATTAAACGTTAAGTGTACGTAATCCGAAACCCTCTCATAGCATTAAGCATTCATGACTAAAGTGACCAGAAATCCGCAATTCACTACAGTTTGTGAAAGGTCGAGTGGATATCCTTTGACTAGTTTTTTTTATACAGCTTCTGCATACAATATTCACTCTTGAGATGAAAACGAAAGCATGTTTGGTGAACCATGCCTGCCCCTATATATTTCATCCCCTACAGCCTGGTTGTTATGGGAAGATAACAGCCAAAGCTGATGGCGACGGTCTAAGGGGCAAGGAGAAATTTTTACATTTTCCGTGACCATAAAAAAGCATCCTGATGGAAACATTCAAGGACTTTTTAAAACACTTATTACAATCAAAAACTCTTAAAAATCAAGTCACTAGATTCAACCGTTTTAACTGTTACTGTAATAACACTCAACTATGTGTGATTTTTTTTCGAGGGATGAAAATTGGATTGTTACAGGCCACTTCGCTTGACAAAATAACATACGACGCTTCATCGGTGTTTCTGCCATGTCACCGGTTTTAGAAAGTAAAAGACAAACCGCTAAGCTACTAACAAGCTTACTCACTTCTGTTTCCTAAATTCATAAAGAGGTCATCCTTCAGTAGTGAGTGTCGATAATTTTTTTGCTTAGGTCGTGTGAACATCGATACTAATATACCTGCTCAGCTTGGAGCCTTTCCTTTTATCATAGTAAGTTTTTTGACCGCAAAACCATTTTTCTTAAGAAGCCGCAGCGCATTTAGACTTGTAGTAGTTTCTCTTTGAAGAAGGAGGTGCCTCTTGCATCAGGACAAAGCCATCGTTGTAGATTATATTTTAGAAGGCGGCTTCGTTTCATGGTCGCAAAAAAGGCTTCGCTCGTTGCAGCCCTTAAGTTATTTTGAAATTTTAAGAAAAGCGACTGATAACAGAAGCATTAATACTTCCTTTATTGTCAAATGGCACCGGTCGAGAAACCAGATCCATGTAATAGCGAGAAATTGGGATTTAAAATGAGATAAACATCGAATTTTTCTCTTAAAAGGTGGCTCTCGGCTTGTTGCTCTGAGTGCATTTTACAGACACTTTGGCGCCATTGAAATTAACCAAGAACAGTTGCTGTGCTTCAGTTTAGTTTCCTGCCGTAATACGTGGCAAGTTAAAGTTTAAGTAATAAATTGTAGGGCAAGTCTATCACCCTGGGTTCACCAGTCTAAAGCCCCGTTTATAAATAAATGAGATGGAGATAAAACAGACGCACAGACATACCACGGACTTAGAAATCGAGCAATAAATAAGTGGAAGTTTTTTAAGTTTAAACCCATAGGATAGTCTGAAATGAGCATCAACTTTCCGCGACGACTATATTTTGGGTCGAATCGCAATGCAGCGTTGCTGTAAGTTTCAAATAAACTTTCCTTTGCTTCTATTTAGTTAGCTGTCTTCTTTCATTTTTAATCTCAAACAAAACGGAAATGCCTTCCAAGTAGAAATTGTAAAGGATGATAAATGCAATGTATTTAGAGCTACAACTTTTGCATTAGTAACAGCGTCATCTTCAAATCCTGCGGGTGTGGAAGTCGGTCATCTGAAGGCTTTGTTTATTTACATAATCTACTATCGCTTTTAAATTTCAGAACGCAAAGAAAAGGATCAGCAACTGATACCAGGGTGCTGGAGAGCAAGGATGGAGATTACAGGATTAGTTTTAAGACGAAATAATTCTCATATCTGCTTTTTGTAGGAGTGGTCTTAAAAGTAATTGAAAAGATCAGTTTCACCCTTGAAAGTGTAAATCGATAATTTTTTGTGGAAAACTACTTTCAAATTGTAAGACATACACAAGCCTCACCTTTTTTCGTAAATCGCAACTGACTTTCTCTTTATACAACGATTAGTTGTTACGAAGCTTGATGTCAACTTCGAGAACTTCGACTTCAAACACATGAAGCACAACTTGGCTTTCAGACGTCACGGAAGCAGATTCACGCAGAGAACGCAAAGAGTATGTAGCGGTACTTGGTTGTTAATATTCAGTGTAGATATACACATGGTGGATATATAAAAAAAAAGCTTTATTCAGTTACTCTTAAGAACAGTAATTCTGTCACCAAACATTCAGGTATTCTATTGCTTTCTTTCACATTTTCCTCTACTGTCCATTAAGCGAAATGTCATGGTATGCAAAACAGGTTTAGTTTCGTTCCATTCGACATTGCAGCTTGTTACAACCCATTAATAATGGTAAAAAAAGGCAGTATGGGTTTCAAACAAAACAAAACAAAAAGTAGAAAACAAAATCCATTAATCTCATTAAAAAAAAATATTCAAGAAGGTACTCTGTAGTCTCTTGAATGAAAATAAACAATTCTCGAAGCTGTATCGTGAAGGCTGACCTCCTTCACTCGAGTAGGTTGCTCCTTTACCGGCCGGTGATTTCAATACGAGCTGCGGGTAAATTATGGTTTTTTTAAAACCTATGCGACTAATTCAGGTAAATTAAAAAAGCGTTTGCCATTTGAGTGATCGTGTTTTGAGGGTAGTGTTCTCTGGGACGCATAGGGGTAACTTTAAAAAATGCGTCCAAATGTCTGCGTAGTTGACAGCTCATATATTATCACCGTTCGACTATAATGTTCTAAAGTTAACTACGAAACAACTTCAAACCGAATTTTAAGAATAGTTTCAGTGTTAATTTAAGTGGAGTCAATGAGCTTTTCCTCTGCGGCGAAAAGTTGAATTTCTGGTACATGTAAATAAAGAGGAAAGCTTCGGTCGCGACACTCGTCTACTGACCATCTTGCTCGAGGGAAAACAAACCAAAATTATTTTTTGCGTAAGAAGTTTCACAAAAAGGGCCGAGCATTCTGTGTTCGACCGGCGGCGTTTCTTTTTTCTTTGCGAGTAAATTCTTACACAAAAACGAGTGGGATGTCATCTCCTCTCATAACTACCTTCGTTAACTGGTCTTCAACTAATTTTAATAGATTCCTTGTTTTAAAAGGTTCTACCGCGTTTTATGCATTAAAGACATTTTAATATTTCAAGAGAAAATTTTTTTTTTCATTTTTTTAAGTGGCCCTGTTAGTTGTTGAAGCAACAACCGTTCCAATTCAAAACATTATCCTTAAACAATAAACCTAATTCTTGCATTTACTTGAGATTGGAATAAAAACGCCCATCGGTATACCAAAGCGGTAATAAATACTTAGATGAGGTATGAGTTACAACCAAAACAATACGAATCATAAAAGCACGTTGAAGCGGGGAACACCTCCATTTATTTCCCGAGAAACAAATTGAATATCCGCTACCTCCACACAATGTAGCATCTTTCCGTGGCCTTTGCTCTAATTTCATTCCACACCACCAGCTGTGTGAAGTGCTCCTAACTGGTAGCTCATGAAAAGAATGGAATAACGCCAATAGATATCATTTAAATCCGACGATAAAGAAAGATTAAAAGTAACTAAGACATAACAATGTTGAAGAGAACCATCCAGAGTTTCTCATACAATATCAGACATTTTTACATCAGCGCGTCACTTAAGCAACTCTACCACCTGTGACGCCTACCTCCTTTTAACTACACATTGTCCATTATATTAACAAAAAAATGTCTCTGTCATATTTCAGTGAGACAAAAACATCATCTACGAACTTTCACATCATCGTAAAACAACCCTATAAAATCTCAGTTACCATATAAGTAGTTTCCCTCTTCAAACATGGGGGGCACTTTGCATAGGTTATATGCATTTCAGTGTTAGAGATCTCCATATATTTATGTGGTAGAATAGTTATAATGCCATAATTCTTGCAAAATATGGCTATGTGTGATTGCTATTAATTTGTTTGCCACAATCTCAAATCTATAAAATAAAGAAGCAGTTACAATGAAGTGCTTGGCTTTGGAAATCATTCTCAAACTGGATTCTTCTTGGCCGGATTGGCATGTGTCTTCGTGGGTCAATTTTAAAAATAGCTAAACAGAGACATGCACGTTTTACATAGAGCTTTCATGTTTCGTTTTATTTCCAATGTTTAATTGTGTTCCATTACTTAAAGTAGTCAGCTGTAACTGAGATAGGTTAAATAAAATAAATAAAACTTTGTTCATTTATACACGCGCTGCGCGGAGGTAATCGAGTTCGTGAAAGTCTTGCCTTCTGTGAAGTGACTTGAAATTATAAATACGTAGGAAAACTGAAGAAGCAGGCAAGTTTGCATCACACAGAAAAGAATTCGAACCAAGAACTATGTTTTACACATCTGCACCTATCTTTTCCCATCCTCGCCAAAGCTACACTTGACTACGAAAGCGTGAAAACGTCTGTTAAAAGTCGGATGAGTTTGACATATTGCTCTCGAGAAGAAAACAAGTGCTCGAAATTTCTCTCTTCGTTAGCACGCCCGTTTCCAACACTCGAAATCATTCCAACATAATGTTTTTGTTTCCCTAATTTATTAACACTTTTCAACAAAGAGGTATAAGTGAAACAGTGGGTAATGTATTATTCATAGTGTTTTCTTTCGATTCTCTCGTTTTTTTTTTTCCATTTGCGACTTGAAGCTCTCAATAAAATGAAGCGTAGTACCAATTTTACCTTTAACTTTGAGTACAGTGTAGGTTGTAATTCAAAATAGAGGAAGTATTATAAGTTTCAAATTGCATAACTTATTCTAATTGACTCAAACTCTGTGATATCGAAACGATTTGCTTGTGATGTCTGTCGATTGTCACTGTTTTCTTTTGAGCTAATCCGAAGGCAAACTAGCGTTGATTCAATTTGGTAAAGATCCATTCTAAGAAATTACACTGACCACTCCTCTTTTTTCATCGAGTAAACACGAACAACAATCAATTACGAGCTGATTCCACGGTCCATTAAACATTGTGACCAAAGCCCGTAACAACCTTTTCCCCCCATCTTCACTTTAAAATGAAAACAAAAACTGGTACTTTCATGTCTTAATGAGAGAATTTCTTCGGTTGTTTGGTTTTACAAAAGCAGGCTCCGGGTTAAGTGCGAAAATTGTGTGTCAAAGTGTTAGAGAACATCTCATAAAATCCTTTAAGTAGAACGAGACGTGTTGTTTGCCAAATATTGCGTTGTCAATTTTGATTCACTCATTCGTGAGCGCCCAGCATTGCGGTTGTAATGTTTTGTGACAATTCGTGCGGTAAAACGAAAAGCTGCTTTGGCGAAGAAAACTAACTAATTGCTACCGACGTTTACGCCAAACTCAAATAACTAGCATTTTAGTGAAAACGAGAGGATTTGTAATTAGAATTTAAGTTTACCTTGCCAAGGATTATCTCCTGAAAAATGATGAGCTCTTATCTTCATCTTCATAATTTCAGACATGCATTTACTAAAAGCATTAGGAACAATTTTCAAGCAACCTAGCAACTTATAGTACAAAAATAACTACGAAATCAAAAATTTTCGTTTAAAAGAAACATCTACAAAATCATTTGCTAAAAAAATCTGGTTTCTTACAATTTTTAAAGGATAAAAACAAAAATCTTTTCAATCATTTCTGAGACGTAAAAGACAACAGCTGTTATATCACACGAAAATAGCCTTTGCTGCGCGTTTGTCGAAAGAGAACTCCAAAGAAATTTAAGAACATCTAATAAAAACATCAAACCTGGACAAATTGTTAGATTCTTTAAATAATGAGATCCTTTGCCCTCGTAGGTTTTTGAAATCAATGTTGGCTTATAAGCTTACAATTGACTTTGTTCTTTTCTCCGTGACAGATTATTTCAAGGAGATCTGCATTGTTCTGTGGATTCTTCTTCCAACACACGTTGTACAAAGCATGCTTATGCTACCAGCTCCAATAAGGATTGCTAGGAGGAATGTATGATGAACTTACTGCAGGAAAATGATAGAAGTCTGAAGGATCGTGCCGTAAATATCCAAAATTATTGACCGAAGCGCCATGACAAGGCTGGCCATCTCGCACTAAGACAGGCACAGGAACAGTTCTTGGGGTGAACAATGGAGGTCCTTCATTCATAACTCCTTTTTCAAAACTCTGTTTCTTGTATTTATATCGATGATTCTGAAACCAAATTTTCACCTGCGTCGGGCTTAAATTGATTATTCTCGCGAGCTGTTCGCGCTCCGGCGCGGAGAGGTACCTTTGTTGACGAAACCTTCTTTCGAGTTCATAAGTTTGCGCCTTGGTGAACAGAACTCTTCGTTTCCGCTTTTTTGGCGGATCGTTCAAGTCATCTGGCGTTTCCTCTCGCTCAGATATTTCTTGGGAGCCCGCTGAGGATGTCGAAGGCCTTTCTGTCGGGCTCGGATGTGGATCTGTTACGGCGGAAAAACAAAAAATTTCATTAATGTTTCGCCTATGTAACGATATCTACGACACAACTAAAGAGCTGCGAAGTTGTAAGAAATTAGGTGAACTGTAAGCCACAGTAATTAGCCTGTTGTCCCTTACACGAGGCACATAAAGAAAACAACCTTCAAAACTAGAAGCAATATGGCATTCACTCAATTAAAATTTGAAATTGCAGTCATCTTTCAGTCGTGCTTGCAATTGCCTCGTAAAACGCGTCATTGTATGTTTTCCGGAAAAGAAATTCGGTTGTATGCGAAAAATCCGTCGCGTCGCCCGTAGTTTACAGAAGAAACAAAATAAACTCTTTCGAGAACTTCGGCGAGATTTTTACCATCTATCGAGTTTAGCACTTCATAAATACCGGCGTTTACTTTTCGCTCGATCAAAGATACAAAATCAAGTTCATTCTTACTTGTATATGAGTACTCTTGGCCTTGATTACACACTACAGAGCCACATGACGGAGTATGAGTGTTTCCGCCAGGGCAATGATAACTCTCGGTTGAGGACGATTCATGGGTTGTTTCGCTTTTAGACGGGCATAGTCCGGTGTCGGGTAAATTAAGAATGTCTCTGACGGAGAACGAAGTCATGTCGTAAGATCGATCGATTGCGGACATGGATTTCAGATGAGTGGCATTACAAAGCCAAACACAGTCGCAATTCAGTCATACTCGATCCGAAGCGGTTCGCAGCCAAACTTCTTATACTTTGGGGCGTGCCCAGGCTCTCAAGTGTTGAACAAGATGTTTGACATTAAACAAATGTTGCCCAAATTCGCGTAAGTCGACTTCTATTGATAGGTTAAGGTGGTGACGAAGTTGACATCACAATTAATTAGAAAGATAGCAATTGAATGCCCTGTCACACGTAAACCCCTTTCGAATGACAGATTTGCCCTAAAAGGCTTCATCTGACATGTCACGCTGGGCGGGCTGACCCGACTGCTTGTTTCCCCCCGCTTAGAACTCAAACAATCATTGCTTTCTCTTGAATGGGTCACTTTATTGGAGTTCTGACGTCCAAAACTAATTTCAAGACACTTCCTCAACTTGCGACCCATATAAATGTCTCAAGGACTCAGCTCGTGTAGCCTTATCCACGCCTCTTCACATTTTGAAATATCGTTGTAATCGAAGTTGAAAGGTTGAACACCAGCTAATGGTCGATCGGAAGAGAGAACTGTTGGATTAGTGATAAAATCTATAAAAATTTGCACCTTTGCTAATCGCCCCGGCTTTCCATGTTTTTTCCTTCTTATTTTCGTCTAAACCTATTTACGATATCACGCACACGTTTGAGTGTTTGGAAGGTGTTATATACTATTGTTTTTATTACATATTTTTTATTATAGACTGAATTCTTGAGAAATACCACTTTTTATAAGTGGTTGCTTATTTGCAGTGCGCCGCTCTCTCAAGACTACCGGCTGCTAAGCTTGTTCAGCAAATGGCTTTCTACATATTGTACGAGGAGCATTTGGACACTGTCAACATTTTAATTACGTGAATGTTCGTTTGATTGTGGGGTTGTAAACGCTTCGTTAATGAGTCCCAGTTGCATTTTAATATCTTTCCTAAAAAGCCAAATGTTTACGTTGGGTTGGCGCAAACCGTCAGAACTTTCACAAAAGAATTAAGGAATAAAAAGTTTTCTTTCGTCTTACAATGGGTGCGCTATAAATAAAGCTGGACAGACATTGATATCCGAGCAGTTTTATAATTTTTTTTTAACAGAACGAGTTCGCGTCTTTCCTAAAGTAAATAGCACTAGAGAACACCTGAAAGACAATTCTTAAACCTTTACTTAAAGGACTTATCCGTCCTTGAGCGAAAACTGAGTATATTAACTGTGAACTCCACTGAGTAGTAGTTTGCGAAGCGTTTCCGCATTGTCATTGAAACGATGGCATTATAAATGCGATCTTTTGAACAAAGGGAAAAATTACCGAAGTCCTGCATGAACTACAGTATTTTCCTTATACATGAGAGCACTGGTTGAGGCTTTTCAACAGGAACAGGTACGTTCCAAGAGTTGTAATTACCACCAGATCTTGGCTTTACGCCGGCCCGGTGAGGGTTTAGCACGCGGCGAGCTGCGTAGGGGTCGAATGGGAAGTCTTGAAACAACAGGCGCCCTGAATAGATTCTCTAACACCCATTTGTTCGACCTCCACCAAAGGCTCGTGCCAATACCTGCTAAGAACCTTCTTAGTACTTAAGATATTGGCTACTTAACAGGAAAAGGTTTTTTTTCTTTCAGCCTCCTCGTGTGAAACGAGTCCTCTTCATTGTTTCCTAATGCGTTCAGCTGACTTATTTTTTGGTGTTCATTTAGTTCCCGATACGTCTCCTTCATCGAATTTAAAAGACGGTTCTTAACGCCTCACTCCTATGTCGGAGAGGGAGAATGAAAAACTAGCGCAAATTTAGGATGATCGAACGTTTCACAAACTCATAAATATTTTACAGTCGGAGAGATGAAGTACAAGGAGGTATTACGTTGCTAAACGTGTTTGCTTAACAACCAACTAACTCAAACAAACTGTTTGCTCGTGTCACTCGGTGATCGACAGGCAGACCATTATAGCATTAGGGCAAAGATATTCTAATTTAAGCTCTGTGAATATCATGAATCAATAGAAAGTTCTACACACAAAAGTGTTCTGTTTTTCGCGTGTTCCGTACAACTGACTGACTGACATTCAAACTCAACAATGCGCGGCTCATAAATAAACATTACAACCTAAAACGTCTAATACAGTTCAATTAGGGAGGATTAAAATTTTACGCCTTGAGATAGACTGATTCCTTTATTCTCTGTTCTTTTCTTTTTCTCCCTTTATCGTAAGGAATGAATAATTCCTGTTTTTCCTACAGTAAAAAGCAGTTTAAACGAGAGAGGCGCACAGACAACATGAAAAAGAACGGCGAATTTTTATTGTCTACCGGCTGAACCATTAGCACCCGTTCCTCCAAACAACCACTAATTAGTGTTAAAAAAATTCGACGGTTTTGCAAAAACCACTCAGTAAATGGCTATATCGCAATAAGGCGATCGTATTACACCAAAAGGGCCGCCCACTTGGGCTATGAGAGCGTAGCTTGAAAGCCTTTCAAGAGATCCATTGCGTTTTATAAGATGAAAACATCTTCAGATCTCAACAGCGTGTAAAGGCTTTACCCTAACATTAACTCTTGAAACACATCGAGGGCCTTCAAGTGCTGCGTGGTTGAATGCATTGCTTCCGTGAATTTGGTTTAACTACAAGATGAAGTAGCGATGCCGTGCGCAACAACAGACTGTACGTTCGAGTGCAAATTTCATAAACAATACAATACTTACTTCTTGACTTGCACATTTCATTGAAAGTAATTTTAAGAAACAAATTAGCAAATGACTTAAGAAAAGTGTTACTTTAAAACTCTTTTGCGAGGAAAAAGACAGCTTTACCTCGAAGGAATAACTATACTACGCTAAAATGGATTAAAATTTATAAAAACCGAACTTGAACCGAGATGCAAATAATATTTTTTTCTCTGTCGTATCCAGTAGTCCATATCGTTTTACAGCGGTGAAGCAAATCAATATTTTATGGGGTAGACTTACAAAATTACTTGGACAAAAATTCTTGCCAAAACCATGTGTTTATGGATGGGATAGTTCAGTAGTTTTGCTTGGACAGTGTTGTGAGAATTTGGGGTAAAAGTAATTCCTCCCAACCGGAGCAAAGTGTTTAATTTCAAGCAAATTGAAATGGTTTCTTGTCCTGTTTTCAGTCAAAAGGAACAGCTGGTTGTGACCGAAAATATATCGTTAACCAGGTAAAACACATTGTATTCATTAGAACCCGGTGAAGCTTTTTTTGCTGGTGAACTAAACTAGAACTGCCTGGTCGTGAATAATTCCTAGCTTTAGGGTATAAGAAATTTTATTCCCAGATGAAGGACCATAAGAAACAACACGACCCAGTGTCTTCAGTGATACACGTTTGATGTGACCTACAAAACAACCGACAAAAATTAGAATTCCTGTTGATTTTGTCTCAGGAATAAATCGTCTTTTTTTTTTTTTTTCTTTTACGTTTTTCAAAAATTAACCTTTCATTGCCTTAGGGAACAATTTTTCTTGATTCGTTCACTTTTTACGACAATACAGGTCAAACGGTGTTGGGAACGTAAAAGATAATCCGTTTCGTCGATCGACCCAAATTATGGCCTGTCACGTCAGCTATTTAGAGTCAAGTAAGAAATGATCACTCATGCCACTTCTCCGTCTTTTTAATTTGAGTAGTTAAAGTGCGTTTCACCAGCCGGAGAAATCATTCAAAACTGCACTAGATCACGCATATTTTGTTCACTTATTCAACCTTTCCGGAATGAACGGGCGTAATTACAAATTTGACAACGGTCCGAAAATGCCGGATTCGTTATGTACAGAGAGTCGGTGGTGCGGATGTATTCCTTTCTAAGTTGCATGATTTTAACAATATGAAAGCTGAGGTAAATTGTCACAAAGGATCGTCTCATGAGCAAACAACAGAGCGTCCTGTTTCTGATAGTCAAACATCTCCTTGTATCTATTTCATTAGAACCATCTTCATTGCTAAGTGGAGAGACGTTGTGTTTCCGCTCATGTCATTTTCAGTCCGGTATAAGAATCCATCAAAGATGCTTGATTCGTGCAAATTTAAAAAGAAACAAACTAGGCGGAGATTAATGAACGGAGTTAAATTCTTGTTCGTTACATCCCACGGAGAGGCTTGTGATTCCAGTTTTTTACCACGTGCGAAGAATTACAAATGGAACAAGGTATGTTTTTTTGTGAGGCAGACTGTACAAAAGGCGTACGAGATTCGGTGCGTGCAGAGTATAAGAATCATCGCGCGTGCATACAAAGCAGAACTAAGCCGTTTACGGTGATGTTTCGTCGAAGCCTCTTTAGATTTTATAAATATCCCTTGAAAAGTCTAAACTATTGAAGTCACATCGTATGTAAATAAGTACGACTCGTCTTTGGAAAAACAAAGAAAATTTTGTTTGTACGGGTAACATGTTGTGGTTATTGAAGAGATGGATTGAACCCCCTATCGATCACTCAAAGGAAACTACTCCTAAGTTTTGACTAGCCCTAATAAATCGCGTGCACAGAATAACAACTTACCTTTAGAAATTTTAGTCATAACTAAAAGATACTCTCAAAAACTAAGTCTACCCTTGTTAACGATGAATATAATGGGATCATTTAATGTATTCGCTATGAATTAAAACCTATTCTTTAGCCAATTCTTTAGTTGCCTTGCTGCAATTGTTCAATTTAGACAAAATGTCACATCTGTCAGTTGATCCAGGGAAAAAGTTTTTTTTTGCATTGTTAGTGAATCCCACACAATGTTTGCTCTCATAGCCTTTCACGTAAATGAAAACAAGCAAACCAGCATTGTCGATATATCAAGCGTGATAACTAATGCAAACATTTTGATGCTAGAGTCCCACGAACAAATTACAAGCGAGCTGTGACGTGCGGCCTTACTTAAGATTTTAAATGAGAAAA
This sequence comes from Pocillopora verrucosa, assembly GCF_036669915.1. Taxonomy (NCBI): domain Eukaryota; kingdom Metazoa; phylum Cnidaria; class Anthozoa; order Scleractinia; family Pocilloporidae; genus Pocillopora; species Pocillopora verrucosa. Next base: position 3,046,778 of record NC_089324.1, read on the forward strand.
TCTCTACCGCGCGTTTCATCAAACAAACTTAATCGATCTATTAAGAAACAAGTCGAAATCTTCACATGGAGTCTTTGAAAGTTTACCCTCGTGGAATCAGGTTACAGCTCTTGACTAAAGGATTTTCAATTCACGGTTTGTAGTGGAGGAGAAATTGAGACGTATAAAATTTGGTCGCGTAACACTTGAAAATCTGTTGAAAGCCTCTCTCGTTGTCATATTACAAACAGGTATTTAGCCAAAGGATCTCGCCTTCAAGAAAATTAAATGTTTTTTTGGCCATTTTGCTAGACAAAATAAAAGAATTTTTAAGCACCAACCCGCCAAACTTAACAAAGTAACAAAACTTTGATTACATTTAGTTTCACGCGCTTTTTAACACCGCCCATCAATTTGAGTTATTACTCCGCGTGTTTGTTTTCATTGTTACGAGATTTATCACCGAAAAATGTTGAATTTTCGCCTTTACAACGATCGAACTCTCCACTCTATTTAAATCAATAACCCCTTACATGGACTGACTTGATGAGGCAACAAGGTTGGTCTTCTTAAAATTTCTCCTCTCCGTAGCCAAAACAAACCTGGTACAAACCGTAGCGCCACAAGCGCGAAACTTTTGTGATGCCGTTAAACGTAGTCAATGCAACATAAATCCAAAGCCATAACAAAATCTGTGAAATAATCAAAATTTCGACGCTTTTTTTTTTTTTTACAAAAATTTGTTCAAAACAAAAATGTATCCAGTTCTTTAAAGGAATTCCAATAAACCCGTGTGATTTTTCAGTTGCTTCGTTCTTTCATTAGCCATTATAATTCAACGAACACTGGACAATGCACCACCACTGCCACGCGATTTCGTTCATCCTCGATCTAAAGGAATGAATCTTGCACAAAGGGGGGTATTTTTAACTATTCTCCTGCGACTAGGCTGGTCATTTTTTGGATGAAATAAAATTGAATGACATAGTTGGTATATACAATGAGAGAGACGAAGTGAGGGTAGTCATTATAAAGTAACACAATAAACAATTTCCAATGAGATATGATAATAGCCCACAGAGAATCCAATAAAACTTACAGTTTTCGAGGCCAAATTTCACTTTTCTCCAGCCATTAACTGTAGGGATGAATGCCTTTGTTCAAAATGGAATATACTCTTTTGAAACCTCCGAATTTGAAGCAAGAAAAGGGACCGTAACGCTATATATCCATATAAACTTTTGTGAAAGTTTCCATATTTGGTCATTTTGTGTGAAACTATATAGCACATATGTTATAGAAAACAAAACCTGACAATTTCAAAACATTTTCTAGCAGATTTTCTCTTAATTTCAATTATTGTGCAAAACAGTAGCTCTGCTGGTAAAATAGAGCATGGCTTATTATTAATTCATGACAAAAAAAGAGTAAGACAATTCACTCACCCGACGAACTGTATACAAAATTAGTGTGTGAAAACAATTAGATTTTAACATAAATTAGTCCAATAGAGCGACCATGAATAAGTCAGTAAAAAGAATACAACGTTGTACAGAGAATACTTTGCAAGAGAAATAAAAATAATCTGACACATTTAACCCGTGGGTGGACATATGTTTGAATGGCAAAAAGTTCAAGGTAAAATGTCAACAGTGAAGAATGTTATTCTGTCCTTGGGAGGGCGATCTGCAAAACACTTCTAATTTCCTGAGATGTTCAAGAGGAGGCAATGTTTACAATGTCACTTCTCTGAAATAAGATATGAGAGCTTTTCGCAGCATATCATGGTGATTGTATCGACGTTCAACAAAACTTTGAGGTCCTTCACTTGTTAATTCCCAAAGGAGGCCTCATGGTCGCTCTTCTGTCAACGGAAGAGGGAATAATTGAAAAGAAATTGTTTGGGATGGCTATACAGGTTTTATGATTTCCAAATCGTGACGGCGTAATAAACGAAACAATGACAACAGAAATGAACGTAAACTTCCTAATCCGCCAATCCAATTAAAACCTAAATCAACAGTGTGCAATGCCACGGTATAACATGTGTGAAATAAAAGAAAAAGGAAACTTTTCGCGCCTAGAGAATGGTCTTGCTGTCACATTAGGTCCGTTGATGTGACAGGCATCTAGTCATGCCTTCACAGCAATCAGTTGATGTGTCAGTCTTGTCAGGGCGCTTTCTCTTAACAAAACAGCCTGATGACATTCAGGGCAATTTGTTTTATTTCAAATGGCCTGTCATTTGTTTGAAGTGAAGCCCCGCCCTATGTTCTAGGACCGGCCTGCCCTGTGCGTGCGACCTGCTTTTAAATCTTGTTATCTTAGCATCCAACACAATGGGACCCATTTGAGACCGTTTACACGAAACGTGAGGATGGGATCCTTTTCCATAAGAGACATTCTTAATCTTCCAGAGGACAGAATCCGATCATTGAATTCCAAGAGCGAAGAACAGATGTCATTTCAAGACAGGAGCTACCCTCCACAGACGTTGTCCAGTCCAGACGAGCCAGAGGCAAACGCGCCAGAAACGGCCAAGTCAAGTATGAATTATTTTAGTGTTCATGAAAATTTTTTATGGTAGATATAAGGGCGCCGTATTCAAAAACATTATTAAAAGAGTCGAGTACAACGCAGGAGATAAGCCGACTTTCTTGAGAGTTTATTATGAAAGATAGCGGGCGAGGATTTTCTTCATTAGAGTGAAGAATAGGGAGGTCTTCAAACTTCATCATATCTGAGAAATCTCGCAGTTGCCCTACTTAACTGTCAAGCTGTATATTGTGCATCACAGAAGCGTATAACATACAGTAGCGACTATCTGAGGTTGTTCAGCATTGTGGCGAATAGCGCATCGTTTCTACCACCACTTATATCCTCAATAGAAACGGAAAAAGCTTCAAGTGATTAATTCTGCTATGGTGCGAAAAATATGTCAAGAAATTGTCAACCTTTTGAGTTTGCGAGCCGGTTCTGTTTCGGCCGGCTGTGTTCAAAAACTCTTACTCTGTTTTTGTTAGCGTGATTAAACTTCGATGATTTGAGGTTGTTTGACTTCAAGGACTTTTAAATGAGCAAATTCAGCGTTTCAATCTTGAGATAAGGTGAATAGAGGCAATCCAGAATAGATTATTCAGGCTTCATAATGTAACTGGTAGTCTGTTGAAAATCGCATCGAAGGGACTCTAACTTGAACAACTTTCATTTCATATTCACAGGCGGCCAACAAACAAGCGTCTCGCAGTTTGACTCCGTCAAAAAGGATCATTCCGACAAAGACTTGAAGAAACGCAAACGGCGAGTGTTGTTCACGAAAGCGCAAACTTTTGTCTTGGAAAGAAGATTTCAACAGCAGAGATACTTATCTGCGCCCGAACGAGAGGAATTGGCGAGAATCGTAAATCTTACACCAGCCCAAGTGAAAATTTGGTTTCAGAATCACAGATACAAATATCGTAAGCAGATTAGCGAACGAGGACCTTGGGACAAACCGTACTCTCCGCTTTCACAAGGAGCGTTGCTAAATGGTTCTGGACAATTCTGCAGTTGTGTTAGTCCTTCGTGTAACTATCTAAGCGGGTCGCCATACCAAGGCGACTACTTGCACTATCCTCCCTCCGTAAACTCTTCCTACATACAACCTACAACTTATTGGTAAAAAATTCACATTGCTCCCAAAAAATGCGCCCGCTGTTGTGAACAAATCGTTGTCAAATTTTAAGAAAACGCAGCACGGAGTTGAGATTATTTATCGAAAAAGTCAGTCTGTTTTACAAGTAATGGGAGCAAATGTTCGTTGAATGTATAGCTTTTGTCAAAAATAGGTTTAAGAAATGCAATGTTCAGTTTAGGAGGCAAGAGAATAAGGCTTGTATAAAGGTACCGAAATAAAGCTGTGGAAAGCTTGCAAATACTTTCTGAAAAAAGTATGCATGCCGTAAATTGTATGCTTGCTAAGGCAAAACCGAGACTCGATCTTGGTTATTTGCTCAGTAGAAATCGCGTGTATTTACCAGCATAGAAATAACAGAGAGAGGGATTTTAAAGCTAGTAAAAACTCTATTGTAAATAGTCTCGTACTATGTGTGTAAGGTGATTATGTGGTGTTGTACTGCTTGGAGAAGAAAATCGGTGCTGTTTCATGCAGATAAAACAATGTACAGGAAATATCAACTGTGTGCGTTGGACATTTTTTTTGTGTATTCAACTGTCCTTCTGATTTTTTTTATGGGATACTTAAACCGTCAGCAATTTTTCACGATCAAAAGTAATACCATTCCCGTATAGATCAGCTTGGATTCAAAATTCTATAAGATGAGGTAAATAGTGATATTGATTGATCTTTCGTTTAAAACTATACAGTGATTTATGAGTTTTTTTTATGGGATTTCGATGTTTTGTCTGGCGTGTTATTTCCTTCACGGCACTTGTTTAAATGTCCATTCTAAGACCCAGTATGAAAGAAGTACTCTAGAAGGTTCGGAAAACAGTAGCAGGTAACAGTTTTTTAGATTACCATGATCTTGTGTCATTTAATAGGAAAATCGAACGTGTTGTTTAATCTTTAGCGCGTGCTATAAGCCAATATCAAGCAAAGCATTCAGGTCAGTTTATAAATCTCGTCTAAGATTCACCGTGATTGTTTTCAAGAGGCTAAAATTTGCTTTGGAAAGCTAGATTTCAGTGTTTTTCCACTTCAATTCAGTTCAGTAGCGATCATATTTCTTTTGTAGTTAAATATTTAAACAGTTTCGTTGGACCATAGCATCAATATTGAAACTAAAAGATTAGAGTCGGCAATCGACAAAAATAACAAAAAATGTTTTTCTTTTAGTGTGGTATAAGTTACAGAAACAAAACAGAATTAGACCACAAACGAGATAAACCAAGCATCTTTGTTCCTTTATGGTTTAATGTCGCTGCTTTATTCTTTGAAACTACATTTAAAAAAATGCAAAACTGAGGGTTGTGATTGTGGGACAGTTTCGATCTCCCACTCAAAGCGCGTTTTGTTTGCTCAAACGGTGAATTTGGTGAAAAACGGAAATTAACCCATAGAGTCCGAGAGAAAACAGCTCAGTCATGGATCCCGTCTCTGTTAAGCGTCTTGGCCAGATTCATCGATGACTTACGCTCGCTACACATTCTATTCGGGATAGATGAACTTAACCCCTGCAATACAAGCGAAAATCACAACAGTATCATGTCTTTTTTGGCTGTAGAAACAATAGTAACTTGAAGAACTCAGATCTGATGCGAACATTTATATGCCCCGTTACAAAGCCCTTTTCAATTTTGACAATTCTAGTGTACGAGGGTAGTGCGCTTATTTTGCCAACGTGGTTACGATGGGTGCGTCTCAGGTCTTAAGCTTTCTCAGGGACGACAACAATAGATTTTGGATATATCGTTTCCTATAAGACTGAAGATGTTTAATATTTTACGCCTGTACATGTGGATAAGTAAAAGTTTTATTGTTGCTTGTTTAAAGATTAGCTGTATTTACTATAAAGGTAATAAAAGGTTTTTATTTAGACTTTAAATTTCCTATGCTGCATGCGATGCAGGAAGTTTGCTAAAAAGTGTGATTTCATTGCTACATAAAATTAGACTTGCTAACAAATTTCGCCTCTGTTCACTTTATTTTAGCATTTAATTAGTGCATCGCACTTTAACACGAAAAAAATGACGCTTCGGGCTCAGGCAACACAGAATTTAATTGGAAATATTTCTGACAACGGAAGCGCATTTCCGAATGGACGGCTGCGAATTTCTGGGTGGGAAATTCGCGGTCATAAAGCTATTTTTGACACGATTTCTTTACAATGAAAAGGAAACGGAGTCTTTTTTGGACAATTGCGACCGGGTTAGTTTTGTGAATACTTTTCTTTTTCTTTATGACTGTCAGCACAGAATTAAAAAGACATCATTAACTGTGATTTCATGTCATAGCTCAGTGACATTTCAAAGTTATTGGCTAAATAAAGCCAAGGAAATAACTGATCAAACAGCCTCGCATCACGCTCTCAGTCAATCCTTAAAGAAGAGCACTTGAAATTTTTAATTTTTCGCGAAATCAAAACACCTCTAAATTCTGAATTGATTGATCTCTGAAATCGAGAACCAATTTTGCGGCGGGAAAATGAACTTGTTTTATGATTGAGAGGTTCTTGGTTACAAAAGGGATAAAAAACCCACTGTTTGTTTATTGAGACAGCTTTGTGTGTTCAACAATAGTTTAATAACACTAACTTTAATTAAAAATGGCCGTTTACTGTTTAAAAATGTTTGATTACTAAACCGTGCTGTTGATTCAAGGTTTTGTCTCTTTTATCTTTGTCATTTCAGGTGCGGCAGCGAATTTCTTTAAAAGGAAACTTATTGGTTCATGTATGATTTTTTTTTGGAAACGCAACTTATTTGACTGAAAATTTTGACTGGCGAGACATGGTTGGTCAGGCGGCAACACATTATTCAAACACAAGGATGCAAAGAAAGCTTTTTTTTCACTGTCTGATTTGGCTTAAATTTTTGTATAAACTTGAGCTGACATTTCCTAAATTTATCTTCGTATTTCCTCAATAACGCAGTTTACACAGGATTCAAATTAATCCAATTTCAATTTTGCGTGTAGGTGATAAAACTTTGAATTGAAAATTGCAAAACTTAAAGACTTGATAGTTGCTGGAGTCTGATGAAAAATCGAATTCATTAGGAGGACTGGAAAATAAAAAGAGGCGAATTTCCTCCTTCTAAAATCAATATTTTTTGTAAATTTTAATATGGCTAATAAAACAAATAGCGTCAATTTTCAGAGCAAAGAATGACATGACAAAACGCACTAACAGACAAAATCTTTGTGCAAATGATAAAAACTAGAAAACTAATTCGTATTCTCTGTCTAACAGTCTTGTTTGGTCCTCTTTTCAACGCCTTTCCGCCACACGAAATGGTTTGTTTTGTCTTGACCACTATTCAAAAAAAAAACTCAAATGATTTCCTATGCTTTGTTTTACTGATCAAAACTAAATTTGAAATAGAAAGGAAAAGGTTCACATTGATACAATGAACTACTAATAAAGTATATTTTTTTCCCGTTGGGATATGTTTTACATAGAGATGGTTCGATCAAAAATAGACTAGGAATATTATTCTGTACCAAGCCCAGTACGGGGGAAAGAGCTTCAACGAATCATGCTTTTATCAACATTTGCGAGTCGAAAGGAAAGACGTACACTTCCATCATTATTTTCATCTCGCAGCATTGTTAGTCTCGTGTTTGTGAAGTGAAGGCGGTCCAAAGTTAAGTGTATCCATTTTTGCACTCTACTGCTGCGAGTGCCCTCTCTTAATTCTGAGATTTCTCGACGGAAGATCAATTCTTTCATGTGAAGGTGGGGCTTTGCAATAAGAGGGTCATCACAAAGTGTCACGTGATGAAGATAAGACTTGAAATGCTGTCAGTTCCTTTTCACAAAAAAAATATTTTTTGAGGCTATAGAGAAAATTTTTAAAATACGGAATACACATTTCATTTTTAACTTTCGATGTAAAACCAAAAAAGAATTCATAAAATATACAGCTATTTATAGGTAGAAATTATCATCTCTTAGTTGCTCATTAAATTTTAACGATTTTTTTCTGAGGATTCCCGTTGAAATAGGGATAAAAACTTATTGCGACCGCACATTTCTGATTATTTACTTGACACCTTCACGACAAAATATCAGATAAGGTTCTGCCAGCTAGTGGCTTGTTAATCTATGTGATAATCTACAATGAGATCTGCTTCAGAACTTAATTCTTTTTCGTTTACTCGCGTTTCCGATCAAAAAGCATAACACAAAACAATATCATAATATTTTCCTTCCCACCTACAGCATATGTAAACATTGAGGGAAAAGGAGATTTCTCTTCAATAAATAAACACAGCATTAAATAGTGGAGACAAAAAAAAAAAATAAAATACGACACAAATTTGCCGTTATGGAAAACGAGATTATTTCTTGCCTTCCTTTTCTTTCTTTTTCTTTTTTCTCTCAAACCTTAGAATGTCGTCTCGTGTTTTCATTCAAATTATCGATGTGTGCTTATGAAAAGCAACGCCAGTTAGTAATAACTTGCTTATCAACTGCACGTACAAAGAATTGACAATACAACTTTCGTAACCAATGTGGTATGATTGATAAAGCCAACTCAAAGAGTACAAGTCAGTTTTCTATGCAAACTTCTGTTCGGTGATCGTAACACTAGTCAATCGTCTGCTCAGGAAAGGGGATAAATTACGCAAACAATAGACAAAATAGAAGTGAAGCGTTAATTCTGTGAACAATTGTGCTAACCAACGACTTTTTTTTTTTTTGCGCCAATGTCTCGATTTAATCAGCTTCGGAGTTGATGATGTCTGTTTAAACATCCTCAGAAACAATGTAGTATCAGTGAGACGTGGCGCCGTTTGCCTTAGAGAAGGTCTGGCATTGACAAAATCTAGTTATGCCAGCAGACCTCTTTGCTTCACTAAAAATATAAATACGTATTTCCTTCCTTCAACCTACTTAATTACCACCCACATTATTTTTGGAACAATCGATACGGTCACGGCCCGTAACTACTCACTATACAGCAACCCCTGCAACCCCTCAAGGCTCCATTCAAGTCAGCCCGTCTTTGTTGTCAGAAACCTGAGACAAACCTAACTAAGTAGTCTTTCATTACTTTTGCCAAATAAACAACATGGTATGTGCGTTTTTTGCTAAACTTTCCAGGTAGATTCCTACATTTGAACAAATTTTCATATTCTAAGATTACAGATTCTACCACTGATCAGAGGATATGATAAATTAAGATAAAGCTTTTACTTTTAAAGAGGTTGCGGGGGTACAAATTGCTTTGTGAATGAATGTGTGTAAAATCGCACCGATATTTTAACCAGCTGAGGGTGAATTCAATTTTCTTATTATCTCCTTCACAAAAGCTCAAATTTGTAATCCAAACAGTAACAACACCTCTTCATAATGCTGAAAAGAGCAAGATCGAGAAAGTGATAGAATCTCTTTGTACAGCAGTATTTGTATTTCAAGTTATGACTCATTCATCTTTTCTCATCCGGTGTTACAGTTTCATAATAAGTTGTATAAGTCATTACAGCTTCTTCTGTTGTCATTCTGTCACCTATTTGCCTCTATAGCGCAGGGGTCAGTTTAGAAAGCTAGTTGACTTGGGGAATAACCAAGTCTTCATCTTAGTATATGGGCCACTTCAGTTTTATGCTCTGGAGAAATGTTCTCCCATACTACTGTTTGAATACTCTGTACGCAAAACTTTACCGGGTCTATTGTAAGTTACCGCCTCTTCAACCTCAGGTGAATTCTAAATTCGCTAAATACCTGCTTTAATTGATAAAGTCTTTTATAAATTTTGCTCACCATCTTAGAGTGTGAACTATGATCTGTAATGCGTGACAATTGCATATTTGTGGTCTTCTTCTCCATTTTACAGCACTTATCTGCGTATATGGCGTTTGTCACAAGGTTTTTTTTTAAATCTTAATCCCTCGCTCTCAATTACTTAGATGACGCACAGATCACGTGTAATATAGCTCGAGTTCTGTATTCGATCGACTCATCTATCTGTTTCCATGAATGTTTGAATACCTATATTTCAAAGAGTTCAATGGCAAAGAATAATACTGTTATTTTTCAAGATAAAGGCTGTTTGAAAAAGATTTCTTCGCTGCTTTGATGTTCCAAAAAAATGAAAAAAACTAAAGCTCGGAAGTAATATTGATGAGAAACATATCTTCATAACCAAGTGGGATCTGTTGTTTAATCCGGCCCGCCCATTCACTAATTAACATACGTATGGAACAGTTTTCAGAACTGTCGTTTCAAACGATTTATCTCGAAAATATTTTGTCACTGTTGCATGTTTACCATGGATAGTCTATGAACTTCCACGAAACTGCAATCTTACCGTAAATTCTCGTAATTCAAGCGATCATGAAATAAGACAGTATGGCCGCAGAGGGGATGTTGCGAAATGTCATTATTTTTCATGGAAAATCCTAAAATTTCAAAAATACCTCACACTACTTGTTGTTATTTTCAGATTGCCATTTCCGTTCCAGATATGATAACATCTGATCCTGTTATGGGGTGCTTCTTGCGTAGACCATATAAAAATAATGCACCTTCGAGTTCCGATTCCTGCCGGTTCAAAGTACTAACGCTACCACGGTCTTTGTGTATCAAAATCTATGGCTAAAGGAACCGGATAAGAGAAAAGCTCTTGAAGTAAAGTTATTTTAATCAGCTAAATATGCATGTAAGTGATTAATGGATGTAGCCTTGATTTATGATTGACTGACAGAGAGGACACACTTGTAAGTTATATCTTTGCGTTAAAAGGGGTTATTAAAACCCTCGTTGCTTCTTATGGAACGAAGAGACATTTTGAAAGCCACATCCGGCGGTCGTCTGTTTTTATCAAAAACAATCCCACTCTGTCTTACGCAGAATAAACTTTCCAGCACGAATTGACGGAACCAACCAAAGCCACGAGCTGTGAAGATTTACCCAAGTGGTTTAAATCTCATGAAAGTATTGCACGGGCTTTGTGGGGCGTATCACGTTTTTGACGAGCTTTAACGTAACGATTTTGGCACACTCTCTTTCGTGAGAGGGTGTTTTGTTTTCAGTGGCATTTTAGACCATAACTAACAGAGGATAAGAGCGTAAAGGTCACTTACGAAATCTGGTTAAATCTCGATATTCACTGAGTGTACGCAGAGAAGCTTAGTGTCGCTAATCGCACTCAAACTCCGGACATAGAAGATAAGAAGTAATGGGATATTGTCTAGCAATTTTAATTCTCCACGAAGAACATTTAGCAGGCAATAACTACTAACACTGCAGATTTTAAAACTACTTACATGGAGCTGACAAAATTCCTCTTTGATACCATACTGTGGTTTGAGTCGAGAGAAAGCCCACATTATAAGGTAAAGATAAGAAATACGCTCCCGTTAAACACTAATCAACCTGGACTAATGTGCAGTTCTAGGATCTTCATTCATTTCAGTCAGTGAGTTACAATATAAATTAAACGCTGTAGTCTGTGACCATCCTACGAAACAATTCCAAGCAGTACTACTATTATGTGGTACTCTTAATTGTGCTACAAAAGGTAGTTTTAACTCTGTGGATAAAACTCCACTGTATGACCTTTCAAATGAAAGCTACCGTGCAGTAACTTCCCAGGGCGCTCTTAAACAATATACAAGGTGATTCTAACTAAGTCTGTGTCATTGTCTACCTTTTTCTAAGTCTGCGAATGAAAGCTTAATGTGTGACCATGCATTCCTCTGAAAGCTGCTAAGCAGCACTTTCAAGAAGTAATTTTATCATGCTCATTAGAAGGGTGTGACTCTTAAGTCTTTTGGCAAACCCTCCTAGTGTATCATAATTCAATAGGAACTGTCAAACAGCTTCAAACAATATTAATTTAGGTAGCAACCCACCTAGTGTATCTGTGATGCGTTACCATTCTAATGAAAGCTATCTTTAACTTTGTTAACTTAAATGAAAGCTTCTAAGCATTACTTTCCATGTGGTATGTATATTATGCTGTACAAGATATGAGTTCTAATCGGTCAGTAAAATCCTAGCAAACGCCCTTTAACACAAATGGGCTTAAGAAATGCAGTTGCGGTTCACTGAAAGCCCTTTATGAAAATGTAGTCTTAGATGTCATAGGGCACAAGTGATTTTATCCTTTATACGCTATTTGCTTTAATTTTGTGTGATGCTGATAATTCTTAAAATTTAACAAAAAAGATTTAGATAATGGATTATAACTGCTACTGTTTAAGTAGTTGTTTAGACTCTGTCCAGAAACCCAGCACGACCAAACCAACTTAACCTGCTGAAGTGTTTACGCAAACACGCCTCTAAAAATACTGTGTCTCTTCGCCGAAACAATTCTTTCCTCGAGAAATTGGAACTTCCATCACCGAGGGTTTACTCCTTCGCATAAGCTCAAAAACAACAACAACAAAAAAATGACAACAGAATAAAAATAACAAAAGCATTTTTACCAAAGCGTGAGTGGTTTGTACAGTAAATATTCTAAGCTGACAGGCAAACGGTAATCAAAACCACTGTCAATCAAGGTAAATTAGTGGCAATAATTCAAGCTGGTATAATCTGCAACTAAAGAACTTCACATCCAGGAGTTAATTTCATTTTCTTGAGAGAATATTTGACATGAGATTGCCTCGAGCAATTGTCACATTCCGTGCGAAATATGCATCCGGATTGGCTTACAAAATTACACACAAGCGGGGCCTACGACCTTGCACTGCGTCGGCAAAGGAATAGCCTATTTGGATGACTCATTTTCCTGACTGAGCAGCGAACAAAAAGCACATGGGAATATCGCCACGCTATATTTATCCGACTTTACACATGGACAAAGGTTACTTGAATTCGAAGAAATATTGCTGCACGAGTCCTGAGTGAAGTTAGCTATTATACGCTGCGTGCGCTCTGCCGGCCATAACAAGCAGTACATAAATTCTTAAGTAATAGAAAGGAACAGTTGAGTGGTTTAAAAAAATTCTTGAACTCCAGCACTCGACTAACAATACTTCCGGACTTTCCAAGTTGATGCAGTGTCTAAATTCAACTGAGTCCATCTGCATCTTTCTTAAAAAACAGTAAGTTAACACCAGCAAGGAGGGTATTTACACCGCATGAATTCGAGACGTGCGAAAATCCGTGCAGTTTTGAGTGAATAATTCTGGTGAAGATCTTCATTTTGTTATCAAAGCAGAAAAGACAAATAATGAATCATAGTCTCCGAGAATTTGGCTAAATAAACCCAAGTCACTTTGACACACGTTTCTTCCTCATTCGCTCCAAAATGGCACAGCACAAAATGAATTGAAGCCAACTCATGACACTATCCCTGTTTTCTTATTTAGTGGCTGCTATATCTCATGAACAGCTTGCAAGATAGATTAACGCGCTCATTTCGATCTTAAACATAACAAAACGCATGAATGCAACTTTCTTCTTGCCTAAAGTGCATCGCTTCATACATTCATTTATTTTCGAAAATGTGCAAAGTTCAATGTATATTACTCTCGAGAATCAACGAAGCTGAGTCGTCCGACACTATTACGGTTTCGGTTTACTTACGCGAATTTCCGCGATTTTAGACACAGTTTTTCTGTTTAGGAGTCATGTATGTTTACAACATGAGAATTTTTCAGCTCCAAGTGTTGTGCTCATTGTTGTCGCGAACTTGCAATGACATTCCACAAGAAACAAATCAGAAGGTCGAACTAGGAAAGACTCACGAACGTGGAAGTTCGTCTCACAAGACGCTCCGATCAAAAGAAACAAAAAGCGGCAAGTTAATTCCTATTAGGTAGCTTTTCAATCGATATGAAACAGTTCTTGATCTGAAGAGTTTCGCTGATACGATCCGCAGGCTCATACTCAGAGAAACTCAATTTCTATTGCGGTTTTGTCAGTGATAAACAAAGCTTGGAAGTACAATCAAGAAGCCTCCATTTGCAAACGGGTTCAATCGCACACCTTAGAGGTACATTTTGTGGCATATTACTATTCATTTGCATGGTTACACATTAGGGTTCTATCCACAAACTTAAAAGTCAGAACCATTTTGTACCACATAATAAACAGGGCCATATGGAAATAATGCCCACCTTTCATGTGAATGGACTCATATTGGGGTTTTATCCACAGAATTAATTGTAACCACCATCTTGTACAGCAATAACTGAAAGTACTGCCAAGTAGCTTTCTTTTGTATGGTGGTACGCGTGGGTTTTATCCATACACTTAAACTGAAGTAAGAGTCACCTTGCACAGCATAACAAAGAGTACTATATAAAAGAACTGTTCAGTAGCTTTCATTTGAGAGGTTATTGTATTGGGTTTTGTAAAATAGGGGGCATGTTAACTTAAACGAGTAATAAAGAACACAAGTTATTAGCAAGTACGGTCACCTTTCTTGGAGAGACTTAAGAAAGTTGTCCAACTTTACAATTAATATGTTATGGAGTTAATGGCGAGAAAATGGGTAAGGAATGCTTCATGGATTTGACTTGTACATGATATGAAAGGAATCGATTTGTACGGGTAAACTGTGGTTGGAGCAACTGTATAAATTCAGGCCAAAACAAAATCATTTCGGGTTTCGCAGAGGCTTACCTGCAGTTTACAAGTGAAGATCTTTTCATCATTCGTCATTAGCTAAGTCTATCATGTATTCTTTGTGACTGTTACGGAATTCAAGGCAGATTAGCTCTCATTGCCATCGGAGGAAAAAAACCTACTACTTGCTCAACCAAAAGGTAAAATTTCTAGCAAAATATGACCAATTTCTCGTTTCTTCCGACCTGATTTATTAAGCTGCAGTATTCGAGGGAAGTTGAAGGACTGTTAAGTTTGGTAAAGACTACTTTGATACTTTTCACGCTATGCTGTTCGCAGTCAGGGCTTCCGTAGCAATCTAGGCCTATTAATTAAGTAGTTTGCCCGCACAAAATTTGCAAATTCATCATCACAGCAAGCTGTTCTCTAAAACAAACCTACAAACACCTGGTTATATCTTGCACAAATGTTTGTTTAAAGTAATTGCATTGTACAAACCTTATACATGGGGTATCACACATTCGAACGAGGGGGCGTCACCGGACAATAATAAGCTTGTGTGAAAAATACCACATTGTGGTTAGGTACGTGATTATGAACAAAATCTTCGATCTTCCGGTAAATATGGACTACTAACCACACATGGCAATCTTTATAATAGTTGTTAGTTCAAAAGACACGATGGTTTTGTAAGACTAACCGTTCACTTTTAGACCGGGCCTCTAAATGACCGCTACGAAATGGTGATGTTGACATAGCTCTGATCTCTTTTGTATTTAGAGTTGGAGCATACTTTCCATCCTCTATGATGTTTTTCTTGTTAGCCTCAGAAGTCTCCTTCATTTAAGCTTGTTTTCTGTTTAGCCTTTGACATCTTTATTTAAATTCGTTTCATACATGGTGAGAAACGATGAGTCCACAAAAACGGCAAGTAGTTCGACATTTACATTTGAAACATGTAATTATGTGGTACACTTAGCTCATAAAAGTACTGAGTCTAAGCTGATAAAATCAAATTACATTTCAATAAAAATTAAATTTATTTTCTAAATTGGATTAGAGCTCCCTTCGCTCATTCATAAATCTTGGAGACTCAAATCTCGAAAGTTTCTGATTTGCTATTGAATGAGTCAAGCACTTAACCTCCCCAAAAAAGCATAGAATGACACTAGGTGAAACTGTCATTGAATATGTCAATTGCTCGTGTACTTTGAGCTTTTGTAGCTCGACAGACACTAGGAAGAACCATGAGGTACAAAGGTGGCTACAAAATAGTTTTGCGAAAAAATGGACTAGAGTTCTTCCTTGACGGCGCTGACAACGGCTTAAAGCTAGACGACCAAGAACAAAAGTTGGACGACCAAAAGCAAAATGGGACGAAGTTTCATTCATGAGCCGGTTAGAAAACAGATTTCAAAGAAAAGCGTGTATTTAAGCTCATGTTTTACTTTGTTAACTATCCACAAGACCAAACAGAGCTACAAACGATGTATTTATGTTCATTCAATTGGCATGATCACCAAGTCACTACTTGGCAAGCTAATTGGTCGACCACGTGTCACACAACATCATCATTGCGGGAGTCACGTCTGTCATCCAATCTCAGCCCACCTGGGAAGCAAATTATGAGAAGCTATCTGGTCTAAGGTCCATAACTGAAACTCTGAATGTTTTTGGTGAAAATGGCTTTTTATGAAAGAATTTCCCACTTCGACCTTGAAGTGCCCGTTACTTACCAAAGAAACATACCTAAAGGCCACAAACATGCCTCTCACTGACAAACATTGGTCCCTGAACGTATGCCAAGAGCTAATGGGTCTGTTAATTTTAAGCTTTAAAGCTCTGGAGATTCTTACACGTTACAATACACAGGACTAAGAGAAGTAGACTTGACATGATCAAGAGAAATAAAACAATCTGGCAAGTCTTTCCGTTTTCCCTTACGGGTTAATCCCCGTCTTATCAGCCCAAAGCTTCCACTATGAGCAGATAGACATCGTAACGTCTATTGAGTTCAAATGAACTGTCCTTGAATACGTGCCTAAATCCATTAAACGACGATCGTTTGTTTGACATGGCTGACAGATTAAATCCGATAAAAGGAAATGAGTGACGTTTGAGACAGAGCGTCACTGGTTTGGTGAATGCCATGAGAAAGAGGAATTCTAATGCTACTTAATTTGAAGATCACTTGTCCTCTCTTACTGAAGGGCCGTTTGAGCACGTTCGCACGTTTTCCGTGCCAGATTTCTCCTAAATCCGGGTTTACGAGACGGAAAAATGACCTCTGGGTCGTGTGTGATGTTTTACGTCAGACTGGCCTCTTAATCCGCTGTCACTAACAACATTGAACACTCATGCAGCTACTTTGGCATTTCCGTTGTAGGAAATCAATTTTGTTATTGTTTGTCTTGTAAAGTATTGCACTTATCTAAATTATTTTTAAACTCTTACGGATCAGCACCTCAGCCATGGACCAATCAGAGGACTGTCTGTCTAGTGTTAACGCGGAGACCACTCGATAAGGTCCCGCCCTAATTTCCTGTATTTTGCCACACGCAAAAGCTAAACAGGACAGCTCGCGCGAGTTAGTGATAACTTATGCGTCTTGTATACAAAGCAAGAACTATGGCTCAGCTAAGTTCAAAGCAAATCATCACTTTCTCCATCGACGGTATCCTAAGCTCTGGCAACGAAGAGGAAAATCTTCGAAGAAGCTCGGTGGATTATCGAGAAGACATCATCAAAACGGAAACATTTCCATCTGCTGAGAAATCAACAGTACATGTCGAAATCAACGCGGCGAGAACGAACAACAATAGCCCTGATTATAAGTTGGATAAACATTGTGGTGAGTATGAAAATTTTGTTTTCGTGGGATATATTTTTTCTGAGGGTTCAATGTATTTCCGCATCGTATCTTGGAAGAGCCACAACGTATAAGTGTTAAACACACTTTTAAAATACAGGAAAGAGAAGCATTAGTCGCCTCTCAGCGATTTAAAGCTATGAGGAGTAAAAGCCAGGATAGGAGGTTACTCTTTTCGTTATGATGCTGTAATTTCCTTCCTTAAAACCGCTTAATGAACACGATGTATTCGGTAATAATTTCCCTGGCTTATGTCTTACACGATAACAATCGTGAAGCTTGCACACTTTTCATTCCGCGTGATCACTGCCTTAGAAACAATTCTCTTTTCTTCATGATCGTCCTCGTCTACTGAGGGCCTGGCAAAGGCTAAAACTTGTCCATTAATTGCTTTTTAAGAAAGGTTAACTCGGTCAAGCTGTAGATCATTATTTTTAGAAGTGGGAAATGCAAACATTATTTCTCTGAAAGGTGTTCGAATCCAATTAAAATAGCATCGAGAAGGACTAAATTGGATAATGTTTTAACCAGATCATCCGAATATTCCTGCATCCACTCTTCATCCACTCTTCATTACTAACTGATAACTTCAGTATCATGTTCATTAGGAGATCAAAGGAAGCTTTGTGTTATCGCACACGAACAGGTTCTTCATGGGAAATTAAAATCCGTATTTCAGCGTAGTGGCTATCACCAGGCTTTCAAACGGAACTCACGCGCTCTCATATCTCTCTACATACTATACAAAATCGTCGTCTCTTGTGTTCTTTCCTCTTTCTCTTAATACAGTTTCTTTTTCAATCCAGTTGTGACTTTGATTTATGGATAAACACATAAGATAATATTTCTTTGGGTTTATTTGACATGTTAACGATGTTTTTGATAACTTCATCTTCTCTCTCCGGAAGAATTTAATTAGCCTTACTCACTCAGAAATAACTGTCCGTATTTACTCTCTCTACGTGCTTCTCCAAGCAGCTTCTACACGTTAGCTTTTCTCATTTTATTCTGTGTTGAGCTTAAGTGGATTTCAGTTCAAATCAAAACGTGACAAGCACAAAAAAAGCGTGAAGCACTGCATTTATCACTGTCTGACGAGAAAGCCTTGTGGTTAGGATTAAATTCAAACGTAGACAGGAAAAACGCAACAACTTTCTAATAATCTTATCTTAAACACGCCAACTCAAGAGCAACAGAATTGGTACAGTTTTCTATTAGCAATATCATGAACCTCTTAAGTCCTTGAACAGTGGGTTTTAAAGGCGAAAGCTAAAATGCTATTAGCATGCATTGTAGAGAATTAGAGAATAAAAGATCATGAAGTGAAATACTTGAACCACTTAACAAACTAGACTGCGGAGAACCTTGGAAATTTAGAGTATGTGCAAAAATGCACAGATTCTCATGCAAATTAAGTCATGAAGGCTTTTACGGAGAGTTGAAACTGATTTGTCAAGTGACGAGATGATTGTCAAATTCTGTAAAATTCTGGTAAAATTATGGTCACTATAGACAGAAAATGACAGAAAATCGTGCCAGTAGAGGAGTCATTCATGCTGGTTCGTCTGACAACATGGGCGCCATTTGTCTAAAAGTGGTTCTTTGACCCCAAGAGATTACACTCACTGCAGATTATAAGGTGTAAATGTTTTAGAAGTAGGCGGAGTTGCGTTCTTGAGGCACTCTTGGATCGAAGTATTATTATTTTCACCAAGACACGCAATGATTTTATTATCAAAGGTGTTGTTCATTTTAGCTCATTTTTCACACTCGGTGAACACTCTATTTCGGGAAAGTGACTCAATCAAGTCACAACTTGTCAAGTCTCAAATGAAAGAAGGTTCTAAACTGTCACATGCCTGTAAATCTGGAACAGTGGGTCTCAAAAAATGGTAGAAATGTGGCCCGGAGGATTGATTTGCTTCCGAGAGTCACTCGTATCGCTAAATCGACACACAACTGGCCTTTGAGACCAAATGTCTACTTCCACGTTCATGGTTAAGATCTTCATTAGATTTTATCTCTTATTAACCTGTGGAGAAACAAACAAGGCGAAATATGTTGGTAACTGCTGGAATCTAGGAACTAAATTAAGTATAAAAGAGTTGATCAGACATCAAAACTAACTGACACTCTGGCTTAACCGAACATGCACACCATGAGCGCCAAATCAGTTGAGCTGCTAATTCTCATGTTTGTACAGATAACGTCACAGCATTGTTTTCATTCATTTAAAATGTTCCATGCTCGCCCTCCCATGAATTAGTAAAAGAAACATTTTTTGGATAGTCGTTTCTCGGCGTTACTGAAGATTAATAATTTTCGAAAAAGTTATGCTCATAAGCACAGCTTTATGATTAACAAGTAAGCTTAGCAGTTTTCACGAAAAGCGCCGTCGTGATATGTAAAGGATCCATTTGTTAGAGGTTATATTTTTTTTCCTTAAAAATTGACTATACTAAGGTTCTGCATCGAGTGAATGGACTGGGTTGTGTCGTGGTGCTTAACGAAATAATTGACATTATGGAAAGTCTGCTGGTTTTGCTGGCACGAACAAGTTAAGTTCTCTTGTGGGCTTTTCCTGTGCTCGCTCAACGAGGTCATAGTGAGCTATGGCGGAAATTAGAAAGTAAACACAGGCTTAAGTACTACATTTAGCTTTGATTAGGAGAAGAATATGTCTGGTTTTGGTGGGTAGAGGGATCTTTGACTACAATTCTTCATGTGCTTGTCATTCTGTAATAAATTCATGAAAACAGTAACCTCGTTGAATGCTTGAAAGATTTTGGCACAATTGGCTGTATCTCAAAACTTTCAACCTGTTTACCTCTCGTATTTAAAGCTTGAATCCTCGAGATTTTATTGGCAATGTAAAGCTCATTCTTTGTTAAGCCAACCTTCAATTCCTCAGTTTTTGATGGCGAAAGGACCCATCAGTATTATCTGCATAGAGCTAAAACTTTCAATGATCAAAACAGTAGGCTTTTTACGACTGGCTAGCTAAACCCTCTAGGAGAAAACTGATTTGCTGATAAAACAAGAGGTGGATCATGAGTCCCGATAAGGCCGCTAGAACCTTACTGGTTGGGGCAATTCACGAAAGACCGCGACCACAGAGGTGCCGAGGCATTACAGTTGGTTCTTTACTATAGAGGCTGCTGTATCTGGTTATGCGCGTGTACTGACCAAAAGGGTGAAAGGCTTAAGACGATTATAACGCTTCAAATAGTGGCTTTTCATTAAACGATTTAGTGGTCTACAGCCTTACCGCTGGTAAAGATGAAATATGATTATTTGAGACTTTGGTATAAATAACACTGCACGCAACTCTCTCATCTATAACTCGCCTAAATATTGATCAACTAGTTATATTAACTCAATCGATAATGATAGGCTGTAATAATTTGTTCGTTTTCTCATAGAATCTGGGATTAAAGAAACAGAAGGTGATACAGATTCCTCAGCTGCTACCAAGATAAAAGCGTCAAACAAGAAAAAGAGACGTGTTTTATTTTCAAAGGCTCAAGTGTACCAATTAGAAAGCAGATTTCGCGTTCAAAAGTACCTTTCGGCTGTTGAAAGAGATCAGTTGGCTAGAATGATCAACCTGACACCCTCACAGGTGAAAATTTGGTTTCAGAACCATCGATACAAGAGTCGTCAGCAGATTAAGCATGATGGACAGTTCGAGGACGACCCCAAGGTTCCATGCGGGGGACACTACCATCCGGCAGAGGTTCCGTGCTTACAGCCATGCCCGTATTACGAGCCTAGGGACACAATCAATTCATTCTCCTCGGCTTTCATGCCTTGGTCTTCAGTATGTCCAGCCTCTTCGCTGGCTCCAATAAACACTTTCTCGTTCTCACCACCTCCCGGTCAACATTTCGTACGCTATCCTTCGTGCCAATATGAAAGCCAAAGACAACCGCTGTATCCTCCAGTTTTTTATTAATTTTATCTTGTTCGCGGGCTCTCCATGAGAAATCCACGGTTTTCGAAATCACCCTGCATCATTTTGGAGGATAGTATTCATCCATTCAAAATTTTTTCCGAGTATTTCAGCATTGGTTGAGTTGAGACTAGGAGACAGTTACTTTGTTGGGTTGCTCTTTCATGGGAACATTCTGGCATCCTTTTAAATCACACTGTGATAACTCAAGGCCATAACTTACTTTTCATGAACGTTTATGAAATGTTGTTGCGTTTTACAAGGAAAATGCTTAGCTTTGCATTGACAAGTCTAAAATGTCAATACTATGCGCTACTCTCCTGCAATGTTCAGTTACCACCTTAAAATTTATTGTAATATAATTCTTGCCTTGTTTGTTTGTTTGTTTTTTTGAGAGCTAAAACCTTTTTATGACACATGGAGTTTGTACTCTATTTATTCTCAGTTCATTTACAATTGATCATGAACGAAGCTTGTTACGCAATTTCGCTTAATTGACAGAAGAATGTTCATACATCTGACTGCTCTGTAAATAATCACTGAAAATAAATCTTCACCTAAAAATGCAATATTGCGTGTTAATTGTTTCATAGATTTCGTAGGGTCGTTGAGCCAATCACACCCGGAAATTTGCTTTTCAGTAAAGTTAGACAAGAACTTGATGGTGTGCAAAGCTTTATCTCCACACTGTCCATTTACTTTACGAAGTGATGCAATATTTTGTCAATTGCAATGTTCTAAACCCCTAATAAAACGATTTATTTTTTTCAGTAAACAGCAAATCGGGCGAATTGAATTGCTTTTTCTGTTTCATGCAGTTACCACTGTATCTTCGGCTTAGCATGGTTTATGTCAACTAAAGTAACTAATCATCACTGCCTGTAACTTTCTTTTCTTTTAGAAAGAATTGGAGACGAGTTGAGACACGTTCAACATGGAATTTTTTTCACTTTCACAGCAGGAAATGTTTTTTTGATATCACCCTGGAAAATCGCATGTTCTTCAGCACCTGTTCACGCGAATTCTGCACAGGTAACATAGCCTTGCATGCAGACTTAAATCCGATCGCGAAATCTAATTAACATTACCCTCATCCTCCTGTCAGAGCTCTATTTTATTTCCTCTCAAACTTCACGTTTCCTTGAAAGCATCAGTGATAAGAACCATTCAACCAACAGGATCAGGCGACATCCTCACGGTTCATTTCCTTCCCAATGACCTTACCTTACCCTAACACGGATATTAGGAGAATTAAGGAATTTATCAAGGTAATTTATTGTACCAAATGTGCATGAAATTATAGGATGCAAGTATTATATCAGTAATTTTGCGAGATTTCAATTCAACTCTGGGGAAAAGGGCCCTCGAAGCAAGCACAGCTGAAGAAGTCAGTGCTGGAAAGCTCAAATCAACCACATTCAGAGAAATCAAGATCTGGAATAGTTATTAACACAAATGCTTGTCCGACTAAGGCTATCGCATATCAGTCGCTTCGAAATTCCATACAAATTCAGTGGTACGACATTTTGACGGTTGAAATCTATAACCCACAAACCCATAGGCGTAACTGGTATCTCTTTTATCCTTAACGTATCATCACCGATATTCAGGTCCGCGAGAGTAAAGAAAATAATCGCCCAGCAAAGAGAGGAGAGCGTAAGGAATATGCATACTAATGTTAGGGTGTTGAAGGTCAAGATGACCAGAGAAAGAGTGCTTATGGTCTTCGGAAGGAACGTCAACAAAGTTTCAGATATCAAACAGCTTGGCAGGATTTGAGACTTACAAAAATTGGCGGATGTTTTGGAAGCTAGGGCTGAAAACAACACTCCTTGAATAGAACGTTTCACACGAAAGAGCGTAACCTCGTTCCGCTCACCTTTTTGTTGAAAGGAGGCAATTGGGGACTGACCCAATAGAAAGACGTGGCTTAATCTCAACTCTGCCGAAAGGCAGATCATTTATAAGTTTATTATATCTGATAACGTCACGACCAAAAAACGCTTCAAATCGCGAAGAAAAAAAAGAAAAAAAAAAAACGAAAACAATTGGAAACCACAATCACCCTTAATACGGCCAATTTTCAGAAAGTATTTTACAAACATAAAACCTTCCTCTAACGTAAGTCACTGAGCATGCTCAATATCTCGTGCAAGGAAGTTTCAACAATTTAAAATTGGATAAAATTCAAGTGTAGAAATTAGCGTAAATAGTACTTCCATGCGGTTCTTTTTATTTTGCCGTGCAAGGCGGTTCTTAACTGGATCAAGCCCTAGTGTGTGACCTCCACACTGATGAATTGAACATTCCTTTCAAGTTGCACTGTTCATGATATTAATCAAGTTGGTTTTAAATTTGAAGGATGAAAGGTATAAAACCTAGTACGTTACCAATCGAAAAAAGTTATTTATTATGCAACTCTCTCTCTTCCATGTGTTATTGTTTGTTAAATAACGGATTACTGTAATCCAAGTTGGCACCATCATGATAAGAGCTACTAAGCAGCACTTGCACGTATGTTCCATTTGTACAAGGTGGTTTAAATAAGCCTCTGGATGAATCCCAAAACCCTTCACCTTTTCGCCCGAGAGCTAAGAGAAGAATAAAAAAGTAAAGAAGGCAAAATAAAAAAAAAAAAAACGTTTGGAATATGAACGGTTGGCCATTTGTCTTGTAAGAGTCAAAATAGTTTTTTCCATCTTATTTAAGGGGAAAGGGCGGAATAGGAGGTGACAGAGTTATCCTCTTTTCGACAAGAGCTTTTAACGATGAAAGTCGACGTTGTTTTTATAGCCATCATGGCGACAATTAGGTCTTTTCGTAGAGAAGAAAAAATTCATGGCATTGAAAAGCCAGACATTTGAAAAAGATTCTCCTGTCTGGTTTATGTCCCTTGAAATCCTCTTAATCAATAATCAGTCTAAGCCTTATTCAGTTCAACCAACACATCACGGAAATAAAAGCTAAATCTCGAAACGCAAAGAGACATCTAATTCAGCAAATAAGATAACGAGATAGCTTTTTATTTACTCTCAGAAATCTTTTCTAATCGTTACCGAACTTACAACCACGTAACTGAGATGGATGCGTGGGTAAAGCTGAAATCAAAGGTGTTTCCGTATCGAACGTTCGGGAGGCCATGATTCTCTGACATAGTAATGTTTCGTGGAAATTTCTGGGCAAGGTGCCGAGGAAACAATCTTGTCTGTATGACGTGATTCACTAAACGTTCTGAATGACAGTTGGTTTTTTAACCGAAAGCAGAGCAGGTGAAACCCGCGAAGCTTTTCAGGTGCTCTTTTAAATATGGGACGTTGATAATGAATTTGGAAAATGAGACGTGCAATGATAAATTACAGAAGAGTCTAGACGACCACACGTTTTACCGCCTTTTGTAACCCACATTTGCTTTTTCTTTGTTTTTCACGAGTATCTACTTCATTTAGTCCGGCAGAAGACTGAGAGGTTCTCAACCGCTCACCACTTGTTTCACACAGGAAATTCTCAGGGATTTCACATAGGAAATTCCCAAGGATTTCACACAGGAAATTCCCAGGGATATTTCTTGTATTCCCCCTCAGTCTTCTTCCCCCCCTTCTGTCCCCCTTCACTTTCTCGTACAACTCAAACGTGAGCCGTTAAATGCACTGAGGGGGACAGGCAGACTATAATTAAATATTTCCTTCCTCGAAGAGATTTAGAGGCACTCAAATAACAAAGGGGGTCGTTTAGCACATTCAACGAACGGAACTACCAAAATAAATTTCATGGACCATTGGTCTTTTGTGAAGCGCGCGCACATACCGAAGAAACCTTGACTTGGCACCGGCAGAAGTCTCCGATGGACATGCGAATGTGTCTGATGTTTCAAGTTATACTCACGCACCTTTACGTCTACCAAATTGATGGTTTTCAACAAAAAGTACTTCTGTCATCTGGGACTACAAAGCTTTCGTTTATAGAACTGTTTGACATACTTCGATTTTCTGACGATAACCTCCTCCTACTTGGCCTTCCGTTTCAAGGCCATGTTAAGAGCCTTTGTTTTATCAGAATTGTACTAAAGATAAAAACACTCATCCACAGAAATAAAACTCTTTTGTATTTAGCTACGTGTTTTATTGATTTAATCCGTTCATGAACGAGACTTGCTACAAATGAACAAGTATGGTTCCGCCCTACGTGAGATGCGTTTAGCCGCTCAGCAAAGGATTCAGCTGTCTTGTAAGTATGGGCAGGCAAACATTGATATTACTTGCACTGTTCACTGAAAAGGCAGAGGTTCTCCAGGGAGTATTTTCCAACGTTGCAGCCCGAACAAACGTTAAACAACGATAGTAAAGGCAACATTTGAGATAAAAGAATGGTAGATATTATTCCGCGGGCAAGACCGTAAACACTTCACAGAACATTGCACGTGCATAAAGTTCCTAGGGATTACGCAACGTAAGAAGAGCTATCTGTTTATCACAAGAAGATGCACTCTCCAAGAGGTTCTTCAGTGTTTTTTTTAAGGCCGATGGCAGCAGAAGGTTATCTGCGTAAGTTTATCATCTACAAAGGAAGGGAATTACCCCAGCAAATCCTCTGATATTCATCAGTGGTATCACTGCAGCATCAGTTTCCCGTAGTAACCAAATACATTACTGATACAGGTCTCCTTTCTAGGAGAGTAACTTGTCTAAGGCGTCTTAGATTTTATTATTGTTTTTAATGTTTTTAAATTCTTTTTCATCTTAGCGTGCGTTATCTCTTACCAATAATCTTGCATGCCAGATCTCATAAAATAGCATGAACGATAATATTGACGGCAAACTCAATATTTTTCTCGCAGTAACGTTTATCTCGCATTCATTCTGTACAAGAACAAAAACGGTCATACAACGCGAAACTACGCCTTGACATGAGCAACTACACCTGATCAAAGCTGAACTACAATGGTGTAAGACAAAAATGTCATATCATGTAACTTCAGTACAATTTTTGTGTTCTAGGACTAAGTTTTCGAGGTGACATTTAATATTTTGCTTTAGGAGAATGTTGCAGATGTGTAAGATATCAGATTCGCTGGTTCCCACCGAACACAACAAGAATACACGAAAAGTTGTGATCCAAAACAAGACGAGTTAAGACGCAACAGCTAAACGCGAGTCATGGAATGAAAAGTTACCTCAAATAGCGGTAAAACTTCTCAGGAGTTATTTAGATCAATTTCTGCGATACCTTCGTAACATCTCCTGATATGCTTTCTTTTTCAACAACTCTCGGACTAAAGAAGAGATATCAATTTTCGAAAATGAATAGTTATCTGAGAGACCAACATGTACTTCATGAACGCCACAGAGGAATTTAAAAAAACCTTTTTTTTTTCATTGTGTATTAATATGATAATGTCATTTCAAACTGATCTTTCGCAGTAATAAGTTAAGTGACTTAGTACCTGTAACAATTTTGGAACATCAGGGCTTGCATATGAATCACCTTTCATGAAGAAAAACAGTTAATCACACAGGGTCAAAAAAGGAATTATAACTTTCCAATTTGACAGTGGAGTCATTCCAGTTCAAACGCTAAGATAATTTGAAAAGATTGGGGGTTTGGGGGGCTTTTAGCCTTGAGTGGATGTGCTCGTGTGTTTTAAAAACATTTTAGGTTCCCAGCACCAAACGCAGATAAATCAAGACAGCTGAAGTGATGAACTTTGTAAACTTTCTTTGTTATTCTAAACCGCTACAAGCTGTGTGTACTCGTGGAGCAAATTTGAACATACCTGTCGAGATATCGCATAGATTTCTCGATTTATTTCTAGCAAAAATTATCATTCCAATCTTGAATTAATGACTATTGGTGTATATTCTATTAAGGGGAGTTACAAAAGCCCTTTATTACTTTTAAACTGTATTTCTTTATTTACTATTTTCCTGTCAATACTGTAAGTAGCTACCTTTTGAAATACTTAGCGACACTGGAATTCTAAAATGTCTCTAATTTTCTAAGCGTAATCGCTTAAACCTGGCCTTGAAGACTCAATTTTGAAGATTAACTCCTAGTTAATCATTTTAACGCAAACCAGAGCTCTGTAAACACTGGCGTTAAGCTGCAAATTTGGAAATTTTCCTTGAACGTCAAACAATGGTTGTTGACATCGATATGAATATTGCGCGCAATGCTCAACGCACCCCTTGAAGAAAAGGTCTTTCTCTCGTTTTCCCGCTCGCCCGGCTTTGGTCGATATAGCCGCCTCCTCCGCAAAGATAAGTCCAACCAAGTCGCAAATCAGTTCTATTTTAAAGCGACAGTTGAGATGAAGGCCGCGCTTGGCACTTAAGATAGAGTTCCGCGCCAATCTCTCCGGACCAAGGTTATAACGAATGCACTCTTATCATTACTTATCCCTATTACCGCGAAAATACGTAGAGCTTAAGAATCGCCGCAACGCTCCGCCTAAAGAGATAACATCACGTTCCCAACATCTTTAAATCCCTTTTTTTTCCAACGAGGTTTGAGATCCTATAATAGACGTTGATCATGTCCCAAGAAACCCACGCAAAGGAGACTAACAACAATAAAAAATCGTTTCTTTGTTGGCGCAAACTGCGTCCGGTTGATTTCTTTTCGTACACTGAGAAGTTTATTGTTATTTAATGGCCAGTAGAAAAGGATATCCTAATCCCTGAGTTTGTCAGTGGCTCTTACATATTACTTAGTAGATTACAAAATCTTATGACCATATACAACTTGTTTGCCAAGATCTCGGCAAATATTGCAATTCTATGTTAAACCGAGCCGTTGTCACAGGGCAGTTTGACTTGAAGACAATAAAACTCTCAACAATAAACACCCAGCAGTGAGGATTTATCAAATGTTTCGCGCCTATGGTGAGAATCTTAAGACTTCTGTTCTTAGAGTCCTTGTCGGCTGAGAATGAAGTATTTCATGAGCAGGAATACAAATAGATATGACCGGTAATCTTTTGTACATAAGCTAGTGTTGCACATGGCGAAACTTCAAGAACTCTTCAAACGAAGCTTAACCCTAAAGCTTTTTCAAAGTAAACTGGGCCACCAGCTTAAGAACACTGACTGTTCTGTTTCATCACAGACTTGTCTGGCAAATTTCGAATGTTAAAAAGCGATAATCTTGAAGGTATTACACAAAACGTCTAATGTTGAATGGAATACGAAATATTAACCCCTAGAGTAACAGCTAAGTTGTATAAACACGAACGGGATTAGATGTTTGGTTGCGTTAGTAGCGTCAAAATAACTGACTCGAACGCTATTTGCTAAAGCATTACTCTAATCTAAGAAAAGCCCCAGAAGCGATTATTGTATACAGCGCCGGTGCTCGAGTACAGGAAAGGCACTGGAGGATAACCGGAGAATCCATTACTGAATTCCTGCCTTGGAGTGGTTAAAGTTCTATGTCTATAACAAGGCTGGCCTTCATGTACAAGAACAGGGACGGGAACAAGTCTTGGGCTCATGAAAGGCAAGGCCTCGCTCGCAAGATGTCCTTTATCCCCGATCTGCTTCTTGAATTTATACCGGTGATTTTGAAACCATATTTTTACTTGTGTCGGAGAGAGGTTTATAAGTCGAGCTAACTGTTCCCGTTCTGGCGCAGAAAGGTACCGTTGCTGTCTAAAGCGTCTCTCAAGTTCGAAGATCTGCGCCTTAGAGAATAGCACTCTTCGTTTTCGCTTTTTAGTGTTGGGAATTTCCGTTTCTGGGTCATTTTCGTTTTCGTTGCTAAAATCCTCTACATCGAGTCTCTCTGTAGAATCAGCTAAAATAAAAGGAAGAAAAATGTTAAAAACGGAAATGACGATCGACGAACTGAAAAACAGAATGCAGGAACGCGGAACACTGACGCAAATTTTTCGCACGCTTCGTGAATATGATTTTGCGCGATGCATTTCTTGCGTGATTACACTTTCTTGCTGAGTTTGTTTATGTGTCTCGTGTAAAATCCAAAACATGAAAATTTTCTTTTACATGTAACCCTTGGTTAAGTACTTGATGCGCAATTTAAGAATATGGCAAGTAGAATATTGCGATTGTGACACTTGAGTCTCCACTTATCGACAAAAATAGAATTTATAGAGCCGATTGAAGACAACTAAACTGCGAGGGAAATATGGGGATATTAGCTGGGTCTGTACCTTCGTAAGAAGATTGTTCCGTTCCACGAGCTGGACTTGAATCTGGAGAACTACTGTTACGTTCTTCACACTTAGACGTACTGATCTCTTGGTCTCGAAGTTCTTCAAGGCTCAGGCTAGTTACATTTTTGCGAGTTTCGTTTCCTTGCCTTCTTCCACACTTGCTCTCCTCAAGAGCGAGAATACTGTCTATCGAAAACGAACTCATTTCGACCGAGTATCCGGCTATCGAGAGAGGTACTGAATTTAGGGTTTCATTAAGTCGATCATTGTAGCTCTCGCTCTAAAATATGCGTAAGGGTTGAAATGGACGAGACATGTGTCAGTTTCAGTGGGAGTGGCCGTAGTTCTTAAGTGTGAAGAGTGTGACAGTCATGTTATGTCACTAGCTGATCAAATGATCCTTTTTCGGGCAGCTTTATCAACGATTTGTCACTGTCGCTTGTCAACACGCGATTAGACGTAAAGAGAAACATTAATTAGATGTATTGTGATCAAGTCTGCCTTCGCCAGTAGTAGCATACTTGATGTTATTGCTGAGGTTTTTTTCCGGTGACGGGCGATTGGAAGTAGTTTGAAATTTGAAAATTAGAGCTTCCGTGGCAGTCGTTAATGCCTTTGATTTCACAGCAATTTTTCTTAAACTTTTCTATTGTTAAAACTGTCATTACGTTCAACAGTTACAAACCCTTTGAGTACATAAAACGCGAGCTCTTTGAGGTTGCTATTTCAATTCAGTGTTGCCTGCCCGCCCCTTCGTTATACCATAATTACTGAGCGTACTTTAGATTCACTTATCAAAAAGATTGTGCAAGACGTAAGTACAAAATCAAACATTGCTTAAAGAACAAAACTGCAGCTCATCAGCCGCGAAATAAATAGCTGAAGCAAAACCAATTACAGCACCACGTCGTAGTTGTGAACTCAGTGCCATGGTGCACTCTCGCGCGTGTGCCTTGTTTACACAATGAGCGAAAGGGTGTTTGGGCGCCGATTCCTTTAAAGCTTTCGAGAAGTTATACTTTCTGTCGTTCTAAATCTGCGGTTAACCTAGGCGTGAGCACTGAACGCAAAGAATGGCTGCCGAAAAGGGCTTAAGTGGCTTCTTTCACGTAATATGAGGCCTTAAGACGCCAAACAATGTACAAATAGAAGGCAGTGTTTTATTGGTCGAGGGTTGTTGTTTGTGAAAATGTGCAATTAAAGACTCCTTAAGGCAGCACATGGTCTGGTTAAAAGCTTGTAATTGTGACCGCAGATTTGAAGCACATGCAATTAGCCTCGGAAGCACATTTAATTTCGTGATGAAAGTGATATCCTGAATTGATTCTTCACAACGTCACTTTCGAAAATACGACAACACAAACTTGGCAGACAATTCAGCTCTTTAAATTGAAGTTTATTGCGATGGCAACCCGTGAAATCTTTTGACTGTGAATAATTCTTTCATTAGTATGAAACTAATACTCCTTAATGTGATAATGCAGTCTTGTTGTCTTTGTCACTTTGGCAAAAGGAAATTTGTTGATGAACTTTGGTGAAAAAGAAGAAATGGATTTCGGAAAATAAAATTTCTGAGGGACTCCCGTATTTATTAGGGGAAATTTCTTAGTTGAGCACCAAATTAACAGACCAAACTAGCTAACAAGTCAGAACGACCTCAATGAATGGAGAAGACTGTCCATCCTAGAATTAAACGAAAACTTTCACCAACGTCGAAATGGAGCCACATTTCTGTGGACGAATCAATATAACCCCCGCCAAGACTTGTTGATTCAACGCTGAAAGGGACTTGAGACTTTTTAAACACGTAAGTGTAAAAATTATTTACGAAGCCGGAGTCGGGATATCTCTCTTCCTTTCTCTTTCTATTCCTATGCGGTGTAGGGCCGTGCAATTAGATCCCGTATTTACCTAATCTTCGGAAAAAATCTTCCAGTATCATTACGTGACTTTATTTCAGAACCTCTTTCATTTTGAGTTTTTAAGACATACCAAGGCTATTTATCATATAAATTGTATTTTTATCGCGTCTAAAACACTTGTCATCTCACACTTCCTGACTTTTGAGTGCTTTTCAAAAACAGACTCCCAATGTCAAATATCACTTTAGCAACGTAAACATTGTCACCACACGAAATTGTTCAGTTTTATTCAGGACATCTCATTAATTTTCAAAGAAGAAAACAATGAACAGGAAACAAACCCTCAAATTGGTCTCCTTTTGTGCCTCATTCCAGAATTCCTTGTTTACGGATTTCGTTTCCACACTTAACAACACGCAATTCTCTCCAAGTCCATTTTTTTCCATCGTGGAAATACTTCTCCCTGGCTCCATGTTTCCTTTTCTGAGTTATATTCAATTTCCGTAATTTTTGTAGCTGAAAAGCGCCTTTTCGACTCACTCTGAGTAATTTTGCAAAATATATAGACTAAGCGTATCCTATTTTTAAATATATCATCTTGTGCAAGATTGTTTTCCTGGGGTGGCCTAAAATTTTAGACGAGTCACTTGAAGGGCGCAAGCGGCTTATTGACAAAAGCGCTAAAAGAATTCTATAAAACCATCAAACGTTTTATGCGTCTCTCTCTAAATAAACACACGTATCAGAAATCAATAGGATTACGGATTTTTTCCAAATCGCGTGCTTGGATTGCTAAAAAAAGTCAGGTTCGTTTTATCGCGCATATTTTTGAGGTCAACTCCTCGAGAGCCAGGCGAGAACGAATAAATGAGTTATTACCATATCAACGAAAATACCACCTCGCCTCTACATCCTGAGTTTACATTAAAAATACAGAGGCGGAGTTTTTTAGTCCCGGTTAAGGTGTATTAAAATTCAATAATTGGAAGTAGGAGATCAATGGCTCTCAGATAATTTTAGCCACCAGATGATCCTAAAATTACAGCTTTCTTGTCATTGACCTTCAAAGCAATGCTGACTTGCGTATTAATCAAACAGGCGCATCTATCGTCAAAAGGTAAACTTACCAACCGAGACGTAGTCTTTTAATTGAAAAAGTTGGGTAAAATGTCTTAAAAACTGAGTTATGATTCCTTATGTCTGCCTCAGTCAGTTCAAGATTAACACAAAGCGCATTACGAGCTAAATACATGGTGAGTTATTCCTCGTTTGATAATTCAAACTCATCTTCGAGAAGACAGGCTCAAAATTTGAGTTCCGTCGCGTGCTCAAGTACTATACGAGTTGTCTGAATGAATTAGATTTTTGTTGGCTAGATTTGATGACTTTCAGTGGTAACCTTTAGCCTTTATGGCACATGATGTCCAAATATGTGATTTATTATATGTTGCCTAACTCAGACAGGAATAGGTTCACTAATCTCTCCTGCGCCCTTATTGTCGCTGCATTCCAATGTTATCCAAATTGACGATTTAAGTTTGTTTTTTCTAGATTATTTATTTTCGTGTTGTAAAACGCTTACCACGGATCAAAATCAACGCTTTCATATCGTCATTATTTTTTTTGTTTTCACACGTTTTTACCCTCCCACTTGTGTTTATGTCTGATACAAAACAATTATAACAAAACCAAATCTGTCTGCAAACAAGAAGTGATTAAAAAGGGAAAAATCTAGCATGGTGGTGTTCGTCATTCGGGAAAAATAGCTTACGGTGTATTCATACCAACTAGTTAATTTGCAAATATTCGCGGTTTCCATTTGGCCCATTTATGAACTACTGGTGCACTCTGAAGGAGACATCTCTGCCAAATTAACGTTTTTTGTAAGCTCGACTAAATTTACTGTAGCAACTTCTCTCTAATCCGTGAAGAGATTTTAATCATTTAAGTCTATTTCGCGATCTCCTCGATATCTCCATCGAAAGCGTCGAATCTTCGGCTGTCTTATGGGACATTTCCGTGTTCTAAAACATGTCACTTTCAAAATAACACCCCGCGCTAAACCTTAAAGGCTTCAAAATCACTCTAGTTTTGAAACTAATGCTTTGAGACGTCTCGTGAAAGGCCTACTTTATGTCTTGAAAGTCACATCTTGCACAACTTCATCATTGTTATTGTTATCAAATAATGATCTTCTACGCGGTCCAAGATAACACCTTCCGTCGATATCATTCTCTACGAATATATCAGGGACATCGTCTCGAGCAATTCCCTCTCTTTGCCGCAATTCACTTTCACTTGTTCTAAGTTGACTCTTACTCTCAACATCCCTTTCTTGAAAGGTTTTAGTAGAATTATGTGACGCAGCTACTTTTGCGGCTGAAATAACTTTATCGATCAGTCTTCTCGCAGTCTTTGCTTCCGCACTTGACCTTCTTCGGCTCTTTTCGTCATTTGGTGATCTACTTCGCAGTGCGAGCTGTTGTTTAATTTCTTCTATTTCCTCCATTTGCGTCTCTATTTGAACCCTCAAGTTTAGGCACTAAAAACCAAACCAAACCTGATTTTAGAGCGCTTTTCGTCAGTGTCTTAAAATGAAATCCAAAGCCAGTCGGGACAAATAAGAATATCACAAAGCAAATGATAACTCAGTAAAATTCAAAGGCATAGGGCCTGCGTGCGACGGAAAACGCGAATGAACTGGTCGAGATTGGTCATAGCTATGCACATGATTGGTTGAGAGGGGACACGAGTTTTCTACACCAATCATCGAGCGAGGTTATAAAAAGCGGTTCCTCGTTACTTTTACCAGGCAGACATGCCTCTAGCTAACTATAAATTCTAGTCTACCGGCAAATAAAGATATGGACAACGACCAGTCATCGAAAAGCGCAAAAGAAGCTAGGTAAACATTTCATAACTGTCAATGCAAACACAGGAGCCGGCAGAGCAAAAAGCGAACGCTTACTATTTCTTTGTGAAAAGTTTTGTCACCATCTTGGATGTTTGAAGTAGCGGGAAAGTCGAGAGAGCAACTAAATTTCTTTTCAAGGGATGGAATGGAGGCAAGGGAAACACAAGGACGAAGAGGAAGTTTGCTTTAATGACCCTTTAGCGTTACTTCCACATTCATTAGTCGATCATCTGTCAAAAGAATGCACACCATGGGAAAGCATGTGGCTCCGTAATTGCGATATCAGAGATACACTCGCCCTCAGCTTTGACGCTACTATTTAGTACTTAACAAATCAGTTTTGGGGTAATTTATAATAAACCCTGATTATTTGTCGAAATACTTTTGTTTACCTCATCATGCAATCTGTAGGAGGCGCGGTGGCCTTTTAATCGAAAGGTCTGGGACAAAGTTAGATCCCCAGCCACTTCTTATCACATTGTATTTCTCCACCCAGGATTATAAATGGGTACAGGCAAACTGCCAAGGAAATCTGACGAAATGCTGAGATGGTACCTGGGATGAATAGCGTTCCATCAGGTGCAGTAGACTAACTGCTGACTGCTCCCAAAGCGCTTCAGAAAATAATCCCATCCTGCACTTTCGATTTTGTGAAGACCACTACATGTGCACGTACATTAATTGCGAGTAAATCAGGAAATGATAATTGGGTAATATCAATTTAAGCTTGCTAGAGAGACTATGAACCACATTGAAGGAAACAGCATACCTCTTCTCTAAGACTCCTTACTGGCTCGCATTTATAGAACTGAAAAATCAACCAGTCAACACTCAAATGATGAGTTTAAAATTCTTCATTTAAGTAGGTCTCAGCTGTAAGTGACACATCTAGGCAGCTGTACAAATTCATCGAACCTCGCGAAGGATTCAAATGTATTTAAAGCTCGACAAAAGCCCCACCATCCCTCCGTCCGTCTGTTAACTGTAGCTCCATTTTTTTCATTTCAGTATTATAAAAAGGTGCGAGAAATTTTTACCCACCTCCTTTTTGCTTTCTTTAATTTCCTCTAAGAGTTCTTTGACGATGCTGATTTCCCTCGCTATAAATGGATGATTGAAATGAAAAAGAAGAATTGTTTCTTGAGTACTTGCCACTCTTGCTTCTCTCGTCATTCCAAAAGACACTTTACGAGAATCGCAGTTAATACGTTTCATCGGAGAATGAAATCATTTTTGCGATCATAACACATTACATACATCAGTATTATTGTTACATTGTAAACTCTCAAAACTATTTTCAATATTGAAACTTTTATCACCAATTTCCCAGTTTCGACCATTTTAGCACATCAGCTATAATGCCCTCCATTATGGAGGCAATACTTCTTAAGTTTATGCTCTAGAAAGAACCCACCTGTGAGCAAATTTCAACTTACAGGTCTTTCTTCCACGGGTAGACCTTCTCAAGTTACTCTTACTCTTAATGTAAAGGTATTTCAACTGAATGTCGAACGCAATCTTGGATTGCATTGGTTTTGCTTTACTTTGCTCTGTGATTGGTCCAGAAAACTCGCGCCACTTTATCAGCCAATCACAACGTGGTTACTCGCCTTTTCCTGCGCTCCAGAGGGTTGGCTTGTTTTTATTTTGAGTTCTGATTGGCTCCTTCCGATATTTCCCTTAGTTCTGATTGGCCGGTGATGATACTATGGTTTTGGTTTTACGATACTCTATCATGTGATCTCATTCGCAGCCGTCGTTTTGCTCAACAAGCATCATACCCCAGTCACGAAACAGTATTATGGCTAGATATAAAAAAATCACTTACCGAAGTTGAATTCTAGATTACGAAACTGTTCTCTCTCTGAATCAGGATGGGGTATTGAGAGATTGTTACTCGACCTTGCCCTCTGTAATCTAGAACGAGAAAACTTTTAAGCCTACAGGTGAAACTATAACTAAAGATTAAAATTTAAAAGGTTTCCAAGGGAAAACGCATCTATCTTTCATGCTAAATTCCGATTACAACAGAGGAAAAGTAAAAACAAACAAACAAACAGAGGACAAAGAAAACAACAACAACAACAACAAAAAACACAGAAAAAGAAAATTAAACATTTCCGTCCAAAACTTCTCCCTTGTCTCGCCAAACAAAGTTAGTTTCTTACCTGTCTCGCCCTTGACTTTCTAGTACTTTTTTAGCTTCAGGATACTCCTCTAAGGCCTGTAAATAATATATTATTTAATGTTTATTAAATGAAAAATACTCTTATTGGCGAGAGTACCTGCTATACGTAACACCAGAGCCAGGAGAGGATTCTTTTGTCATCGTTTTGTCTCAAGTCTGATTCGTGAAAATTGATTAATACATTGATTTGACGATGATTTCCACTAAGTTTGTTGAAACATAATGTACGGTCACCAATGGCACTCCGATTATAAACTACCCTAAACCAGACGATTCCACTACACGATCGATAGATATTCCCAGGTTCAAACCAATAACTGTTAAACACTTAAAAAGGGGGAAAAATTGAAGGAATTGAAAGAAAGTACAAGAAGTGAGATCTTACCTCCATTAGGTCCTTTTGAGAGAGACACAACAATTCCGAGTAACCCACTGAGCGCACATCGGCAGAGCGTCTATATGGTTCAAAGAAAAAAAAATTACCTACTTCATTTAAACTTTTAGGTGCGTCAGAAATTAATGGTATGATAAAGCTTGTGCCACTAAAAGTGATCACTCTTCATTAACCTGTTTTTACCGGCGTCGAGTCTTAACAGGCTTATCTCCCCGAAATAGTTACCCTCTGTGAGGGAAGCTACCACAACCTCCTCGCCAGTGTTTGAGTCTGGTATTACTACCTGTAATGAAGAAAGACTGTAGAATGAGAATTCCAGAGAGGAGAGAATTGGAGAGAGGCGGGAGAGCAGTGTAACATCAATAGAGGGTCCCCAAAAGAGTTTTTCCATCCCGCGATCCCGACTAAAACTATATCTCAGCCCCGTAATCCCAACGGTTTATACTGACTACAAGTAATCCCAATCCCGACCATGAAATGTTGTCTTGGTCCATTTCCTAAACGTAGGAGGGCCTTTTGGGTGGGTGATGAGTGTCTCAACCAGCATTGATCCGTTGAAGTCTATGGTCAATGTAAGGCGTAAGTTTATCTATTTTTACCAAAATGATGATATCGTTCATTCAAGAAGTTTTAAAAGTTTGCACGAAAAACGTACGTAGTCACGGTAACGACTTCCTTCCGTTTAACTTCGATCACATGCAAACCTATTATTATTAGAGACAGGTCAGTATCAAAGAAATGGATATCAATGTCAAAAAGTGCATAACACACGAAAGGTGACGGCAATCTCATAGTGTCGTAACAAGAGAAATAAAATTAACCAGACACAATTCTGCTGTCGAAGCGATTACTTCTTCCTCAGCGGGAACCTCTTCCGAGGTGAAAATCAGCCTCACGTTCTAAAGATGGAATGTCCCCATCATCACTTGGGGGAATCGTACTCTAATATTCCATCTTCCCCTTCGTCTCGTTTCCCACTGTTTTCTCGCTGCTCCTCGAAGTCAGAGCGTTCGAGGCTGATCGGTTCGCTTGGCTGAATTTCTCTCTGATGGAGGTACGACTGAGGAATTTAAACTCTTGCCATCGTTGTTTCCTGTCTGACAGAGCGCTAACGCACTGCAACAAATGTTTACGCCCATTCATTCATCTTCTGTATGCTCTGTGGTGCCATCGGTACAGGTGGTGACGGTTGAATTACTAGTATGGCTTACAGGATCATGACACGTTCGGGTACAGGATACCAAGCATTTGGATTTGTAAAATAGTACACCGCCCAATGGGTTGCCCTCTTTAAACTTTTTTTGGCTGCATTTCCAAAGTTTCTTACGTAATCTACCACCGTGAAAAGTTGATCTTTGTGATGCGTAACTGAGTGAATATTTCCCACGGCGAGTGCCATGCAACCCAGCAGGTTAAGAGCGTCATATCAGTATAATTCTGAGCCTTGCTGAAGGTTTTCAAGGCCGTTAAGCATTTCAATTGACGCAGCAGTCTTAGATGCTACGTTACCCTGTGGGCCATTGAGGATTTTTGTTAAATTGGCAACTTCGGTTCTGATAGAATTTTCAGTATCGCGCAATGAATGAAAAGTTTTGCTGACCAGCCCGACCACCTCTTGAATGCAAGAGAGCCTGTACGCCTAGTGCAGGTCACATATATGATTTTCATATATTCACGGTCATTTATTCATCACTTCGCGGGCTTATTTGGAACCAACATAATGATCAGCTCCCAGTTGGCTTGTTAGCTAACTTGATAGGTTACTGCAGCGGTATCGCAGAGGTCATGGGTTCAAATCCCGTACAGGCTTGACTTGTTTTTTCAGGCCTTAATTCACTACTGCTCAAATAGTGTTCATTACTGCGAAGACCGCTTTCAAATTCACGTCTTTATCCGCAGTTCACATATATGATTTTCATATATTCACAGTCATTTACGTTCCCTGTTGTTTCTTATTTCACGCATGAGTATGTTTGAAATTACAAAAACAATCACAATACTACAGGTTGCGGAATTTTTAACGTTGCCTTACCTCAACTTTTCCGTTGTTGATAATATACATTTCCCGTCCTGGTGGGAAAAGGACCAACAGAGATTACAGGTAATAAAGAAATCTGTCTGTAACTAAGCCCCAAAAAGTCCTCTTAAACATATCACATAAATACCGACCATAGATTTTCCTTAAAATTCATTTTACAATTAGAGGCACAATATATATAAACAAGACCGACTCCTTAGCTTATTCCAGATTCTGTAACACCAAGTAACGATAAGTATTGCTACTCCCCCTGGTGTATGAATACGAGTGCTCCCAGACATTTGAATCTAAACACGTTCCATAATCTTTTACCTATTTCACCACAACGACAGATATAGTCTCCAGGGGAAAAAATTTGCGGTCGAAGTTTTAGTACCAATTCACATAGCAGGCCTTGTTCGCAGTCCTTGAAGATCTTCACCTGTGAGAGCGGTAAAAACAAAAGTTTGGAAACACGTAATAAAATGTTTTGCGCAAATAGTTTTCGAAGGGAGTTAGCACCTTTCCCTGAACACAATCAACCACTAGAGAACTAAAGTATGATCAGCATGGAGAACATACACACTGATGCGCGGGTTTAAGACGTTAACCACCCAAGGCATAACCAGTACCTTTCGCAACGTGTCTAGATGCACATGAATGGCTATCTCAGTTCTTAATCTCTCAGGGAGCATTTCCAAAGACGCCCCTTCGTCTAGGGCTTGTGTCCTGGGGGGGAAGAAAATAAACTTGAAGTGACTGGTCATGTTTGTGTGAAGACAATGTGTCTAGCATCGAAAATAGAACAGAAAAATAAACTTAAACACGTTTTGATTCTACGTGCTTTTCTAGTGACAGACCTGCTCCATGCGTAATGAGCCCATCTTTTGACCCGAGTTTGTAGCATGTGAGGTACATTGTGATGCTCCATGTACTGCTTGATTGCATCCATCCTAACACACACACAAAAATCATTTTCAGAGTTAAGGGAAATCTTAACGACTCAATCTTACTAAAGCTTATCCGAGTCTCAGTAGATGATTCGACTCAGTATGATGCTATTCCTGACCTTCTGGATGGGTCACCCCTCGCAAATCATCAAGTTTCCCTGACAATTCACCATTACTCATTTACACTCCTAAATGTGGAGAGGCTCTGAGAGAAAAAAGTGTCACGATCACTACACGATGAGCCAGCCAAGGCTCGAACAGAGACCTTTCGTCTGGGCTCTTCTGCTTGAAACACCACGCTACCGCGTCTCTCCTACAATCGTAGAGTGCGAACTAAAGAATTTCGTACCTCGCTTGAAAATTAGTTCTCGCCGCATTCATGTTGCTAATGACGTCACCAACGTTGCCCACAACCGTGGCAAACACAAAGATTCCCAGGAGAAACATACAGCCAGTGAAAATATATTCCTGCAGGTGATACGAGTGAGAACGCAACAATTACGCCAGACTGAGACTTGTAAAAGTGGAGAGGTCTTACATTAATCTCTCATCCCTAACAACTAGCATTGAATTTTTCCTTTCAGTATCACTTCTCACTAAACATTCACGTCTCAAGAATAAAGTAAAAGGTCCCCTACTAAGGAAGGTTATGATTGCTCGACAAATTCTCCCTGTGCGTACCATAGGAAAGGTATAGCGAGCAGTGTGGAGAATATGCCAAGTCAAGTTAGGGTGTGAGGGGTTAATGCGTAAGGAAATAGTAAAGGGTACAAGTTTGCACACAGAGTTCTCGTCAAGGTTCTGTGAAAGTGGGAAATGAATGAATATCTATGCTTCGCTTCTTATGGATGATGGAAATTACGACCGGGGAGGTTTTGTGCGGATCGATCCTTGAGTCCTGAAAGTTTGATTCAATGGAAGCAGCATCACTGCTGAGTGTTATTTTACCTAAGATATCTCAAATATTAACTGCGTTGTTTAATTGAATTGTGTCAGTGCACCTTATTATTTTAAACTTCTATATGGGTATGGAACCTAAATCAGTGTAACACAGTGGTACTACTCTGGATCTCTCAAATAATTTTTCTTGTTGGTCTCCCTGAGGCTCGAGATATATGTAGCATTGACGATCCGCGAGGTTAGAAAAGCTGGAAATTTTCCAAATCCCCCTCTCTGTTGTTATGAACCGGACTCCTTCGAGGCCCAGTCAATGACATTTGTCTATGATTTACTTACAAGATTTGTCTGGGGACTTGGCGTTTCTCCAATTGTCATCAAAGTAAGGACAGACCAATAAAAGGATTTCACGTACTTCCTGTCAGATGCACAAAATACTAAATGTCGATAAACAGTTCTGTCATAGTTTCTTTGGAAGCAAAATCCTCGGTGGAACACATTCTTTGGGTTCTCAAAAAGAATTGATTACATTTTTTGGGTACAAGTGAAATGTTTTACGTTCTGGTAGAACTAACGTTGTTGATTCACGATGAGTCTGATGCTTAAATATTAAGTTTTTTGTCTTCTCTTTTTGTTGTTTTTGTTTTGTTTTGTTTTGTTTTATATTTTTTATCTTGACTGCTATGATCAGCAATATGGAAAGCGTCCTTTATCTTCCGTTACTCAAATCGGTCAGATGTGTACGCCTCTCTATATTGTAATTAGTGACATCCATACCGCCTTCTGCTGGGATCAGTGATGTCACAAGCGTTCATTATCTTTCGCCATTCGACTCGGTTACCAGATAACGAAATGTACTAGGTTTAATCTTTTTCTTGGGTTAACATACCCCCAGATCCCCCTCGGGGAAAGGGGCCTTACAGCCCCTTTTACGGGCACATCCGTCCATCACACCATCGGCAGTCGCTTGTAGAAAAAGTTATTGCAACCCTTAAATATGATACCTAGCTAAGACGTTCAGAGTACTTTATTCCTGAAAATATAATTGCCTCGGAGTTAACTTTTTATTGCATAAACCACTGACCTGGAGAGTGGATCACCGCCTTTCACGGTTTCTGTGTACACCCAGTCATTAGTCCCCAGTCCTTCATACTCAGAGATGGCGTAGTATAAGCAGGCAACCCAATGCATTGCCACACTCAAGTACAGAATCAGTTTGGAAGCCCGCAGGCGGTTTGGTTTACTGGTTCGATAGTCACTCATAAGGAAAAATGTTTCTACTGAATGCCATTTGAGAAGTCTGGGTAATCGGAACAGCGAAAAATGACAGGGAACTAGACGTAAAGAGAGAGAGAGAAAAAAAATAAAAAACCAAAAAAAAAGAGACATGAACAAGTTCAGTGCCCCATTCAAGGTAAAAGTTTCGAAGACATGGAAAGACAAAAAAAAAAAAACAGAAATCTTGCCATTTTCCCTAGTAGGGATGCTAGTACATCGCAGCTTTGGCCCCTCGCTCCCGACCCTGCAGTTTTCGGGTTCACTGGACTGTTCCACGGTACCTATTTATACTCCTTGGTGGAGAGTGTAGCGTGTCTTGCCCGAGAAAATTATCCATGGCTCTCGATCAACAGGCTTTCCTCCTCATTTTATCCCAAAAACCCGCGATCACTTTATAAACCCTGAGAAAAAGTGTCATTGCCTTTTCAAGAAACCTTGAGGTCTGATTTTCATACGAACGACAAAGATCCCGTTACAGCTTTAAAAGAGAGTAATTATGTCGTACTCACAAAATATCACACGGGAAACTGTTTCCAGGGGTAGAAGGCAAATAATATCAACTTTAAATCGTCTCTTCTTTGTATACGTCTCTGATAATTGTACAGGATCCTTAACCTTCAAAGAAAGAAGAGGAAAGGGAGATGGAATGGAGTGATGAAGTCAAAGGGATTTGGAGTGTAATAGTCCACGTGAGGGTTCAAATGTCTGACGAACTCATATAACCAGAGAAGTCGACTCTTTGAAGTCATCAGAACAAAAGGAAATCAAGTCATGGGAATTAATTGAAACTCTCTTTGGCGACTAAATACAGTGAAGACAAGAGAACATCATGTACCATAATTCCCTGATCATCTCGATAAGCAGTTCTTAGTTGCACGCACACGTCACAGGCATACAATCCATCTGCAAAAACATCTCCCCACCAGAAAAGGAGTCTAGAGAGAGACTAAACAAGAAAAACGTTCCCGTTAAAAAACGTTTTAGGACTGATGTAATTGGAATTGTATTAAGACAACACCCTCTAACTAGTACGCTGGTCAAGATAAAAACACCTAAGAGTTAAAGGGTGAAATCTGTGTAAAAAGAAGACAAGTCAAAAGAAGAAGAGCAGAGGACGTATTTCCAACGCCCCATTTCAACACATCACTCCTACCTCTTCCGATGATTCTGTGAAAGCGATTCTAAGAATGACGGTACAAAAGTTGTAGATGACCGTAGCTGCAATTACACCCTGCAGGAAACAAAAGAATTTCTTCAGTCTTAAAAGGCAAATTC
This sequence comes from Pocillopora verrucosa, assembly GCF_036669915.1. NCBI lineage: Eukaryota > Metazoa > Cnidaria > Anthozoa > Scleractinia > Pocilloporidae > Pocillopora > Pocillopora verrucosa. Next base: position 3,089,706 of record NC_089324.1, read on the forward strand.
TGATAAACAATAAAAGGGATGTCGGTAAGTAATCTTACATGAGGAGCGAAAATGGTTCGCCGCGAAATCTGACTAGCTCAAAGCACTCTTTTTAGGTTAGAAAGAGAAATTATGCGAATTTGTGTGGTGTATTGATTTTAATATTCAACTTGAAGGGATTTTATGTACCATCCATATGTAGTAGATGTCATCCTCTGGATCAACAACAAGTCGTTCAGATCGAAAAACCTGCAGTTGTGAAAATAAGAGAAGAGTTAATAATACTACAATCCTAACCAAAAGTTACTGATAAATTTAAAGAGATGTGTTTTTGAAAGTCTCAAGACTCACGTCAGTTTTTTACCTTCGCATCATGCGCAAAAACTGCGTTTTGTTGGTGTTGTTGTTTTTGTGTTCACTGCTCTTCCTCCAGCAAGTCTTCCTCGGCACATACACATCAGAAAGTGACACTCACCAACGACATCAGTCAAGGAAGACCCACTCGAGTAGAACTGGCCTTGTACACTTTATTGCTGAGCTTGTCAACTCAGTTGCGGTCTAGTTTTCTTTGACAAGTTTCCTCTTTTCAATAATTGGCATGTTAGTTTGCGGAAAACAAAACTAGAAAACTTCTTTGGAAATTGTAAAAATCTATCAAAGACACTACCCAGGCTGAAAAAGTAGTGAAGTAGAGTAGTTTGTCTCACGATGTAGTCACTTTCGACGTGCATCACACGTGCACCCTGATAGTTTTTTTCAGGCGAAGAAGGCAAGTAGTATGCAAAGAAAACGTCGGGATTTACAACGAAAGAGACTACATCGTGAGACAAACTACACGAGTCCACTGCAAGTGAATTCATCACGATGGAAATCCGCAGCATTGATCCCGATATCAATATGCTTAAATGGCCAAGGAAAAGCCTCGAATAGCCGCACTCAAAAGAAAGGGAATGCTTACAGTGAGATTAACCGTATCATTAATCGCACATGGCTGTCATACCTTTCCGATAGGCTCTCGAATTGAAAGAAGGTATTTGTTGACTAGAGATCTCCTACTAGCGAGTGGTGCTTGCTCTTTGTATTCCTCCTGGATTTCTTGTAAGGAGTTGGTTTTAGCGCAACCATTTCTAAATATATAAGTAAATTTATAAATGTATATAGACTTGTCATCAAATCAAGGCAAAGAAGTAGGCTTGCATGTAAGCACAAGTAGCTAAGGCCCCGTTCAGACTGGGTGCATATTCCGCGACACCTTGCCCGAGCACCTTAATAGACGTTGTCCAGCCAACCTGGTACCCTGGAACGAGCACTCCACTCATGTGGAAGCGAAGCTAGGTGTTAAACATCGTTTTTGAAGTCAGTAATTTTAGTGACTGCATGGCAAGGAAGCATGGCAAACAGCACGGGTACTGGCGAAACCGTGTTTAGACAAGTTAGCATGCTTGGTAAAGGTGTCAGAGTACTACCCCTGGGGAAGTGCCCGTGCCTAGGCACGGTGCTTAGATTTTTTCTCGAGCACCAACAAAAATCCTATCCAACGCCTACACTGAAAAACGTAACGTTCGCGCATAATCATGTAACGTTAACATATACAAGTATTCAAGCAGCAACAACACAAATTTTCGTTTATTTTAAATCACTTAATAAAACTAAGCCCACGCGCATTCCCAACACCCTCCTATAGGAAGTTGAAAAACGGAGCAAGTAATGCCAGAAGAAATTAATGCTTTAGAAGGAAAGCAGTGCTCTCCGTAGTTCAAACATACTTCTACTTACGTAGGTTTTTCATCCTTGAAGTTTCACCGGAAAGAAAAGAACGAAAAATAAAAACATTAATAATAAAAATGCGTCACTGGTGAACAAAAGGTTAAGAGCTCGAGAAATTTCTGTCACGTCGCTATTTACTCCTTAGCTACAAAAGCAATTAACATGACGCTTCTCCCTTAAGTACTAATACAGTTCCTAGCAAACTTTTAATGAGAATATAAAACTGAGTTATCAAATAAATGATTCGGTGATATGGCTAAAAATTCTCTTCACGAATTTACCTGGAAATGTTTCACACCAATAAAGGAAATTGCAATCAACAACTCAAGAATCAGAGGATAAATTTAAAAAGGGAACTTTCAATTGGTAGTCCTCATATTGGGGAACGGTGGAACGTTAACTAGCTGTTTCAAGGGTTACGTAAGCTCGACATGCCAGCGACCTAAGACTTGACAACATTCACTCCGCAACAGAAGAATTCAGTGAGTTAAGAAGATTGTTCACTGCCTGTCGATATTTTCCGTCAGATGTCTCATTGTTTAGTGTGTTGCGACAGCGCACATGCAAATGTAATTCTCCAAGTGTCTAAGATGCGGAAAAACTTCAGTAAACTATACGCGAACAAGCTGGACACATGAATGTTTTACCTGTCATATTCAGTTACGAAAACTATGAGAGCAAAGTGTTTAGAATTTGCCAGAAATGTACTCAATTACGTGTGAACGAGCCGATTGGAGACATCACTGCTCATTCTGTTGTATTCACCTGACAAAGACCACTAAAACGCACTGAAGTGTCAGGCTGTTATCAGCACACTGTCAAAATTAAAAGCCGATTTTTCAATTACACCTCCATCCCCTGGTTCTCAATTTTGGCATAAAATCCAATTTCGTACGAATTCTAAAATAAACAGCACACATTAACAAATAAGCGCTAATTTAAAAATCTGCCGGGATTAAAATTACTTTTTCTGCTTAGGATATTTTACTAATACTACAGGACATAAGAAACCCACACGACAAAGACTAGGGGGAATTGGATCCACGTTGCGCTTATAACAAAACTTTGTCATTTAATTCAAATGACCTTTACTGCATGATTGCCTTGGATCAAACAAACAACGGTCGAAAAATAATTATTCAATATGAGTTTGACGTCTGAATTGATCCACGAACACAACGGAATACTTATGCTTTTGTCTATAATTTCTTTACCGGAGAAAACAAAAACATCCTAACTGAAGCTCAAAATCTTACAAAGAAAAAATAAAAAAGGTTTGATTCACCCCTGAGCGGCCTTAGATTTTGTGCTGTAATTAGTACTAGCATCCAAAGACAGAGGTACACAGATACGACTGTAGTTATAAAAGCGCACAATCAACGAGTTATATTACATCTCTTTATGTCTTGTCGGACCTTGTAATTTCAAGAAGGGACTAACACGGCCCTGCTAGAAGAGCAAGCCATGAAGATTCGTTTGAAAATTAAGGGCCGCTTCTCAAAATCTTTGCGTTGTGCAGTCAGCCTGTGCACTGCACCTTATGACACTGAGAAAAGAATGTAAATCAAACGCTGTTTCGATATGGCTGGCTGTCAGTTCAGAGGAACTCAGCAGTCACAACACCGTCTCCAACGTCGTAGAGAACTTTTCTGAACTTAACTAAGTTCAATTCAGTATCGTGAATTCAAAGTTGGTGTCTGTTCACACCGGCCGAACTCATCAATAACGAAAGCAAACTCGCTGGCAAGTTTTTCTTCCGAAGAAATCTTTATTCGCACTTGAAGCAAATAAAATATGGAGTCGGCGATTAATTCCATCCGAAAAACAAACCACGACCGTTTTTACAACAGGAACAAACAAAAGCAAGTTTCGCAAGGAATTAAATTGTCAACCAACTAACCTTGGAGGCTGAAATTCTTCTTAAGGCATCATAATAAACGTGATCTTTAGCCTCTTCTTGGTTCTGTAGAATCTCTAAGACTGTACTAATTTTGCGGGGTGTTACATTGCGCCGCGGATTCTGTTTCAGGAACCATTTTCGAGCTACGCTCCAAAGATTGGCCATTCAACTTAGCGTGCCTAAGTTTGGAGCTACAACTTCAGCGCGACTGTCGGGAAATAGAATAAAACTGAAGTTTGCTTTGGAAGTAATAAACAAACGAATGTCACGCTACTGTAGAGCAAGTGCAAACAACAAAATCATTGGCTTAATGCTCTGAAGATGCTATGTCGCCGACTTGGCTTAAAATGGTAAAAACTTACAGAAACGCAATGCTGCTTCAGCTTTCTACAACAAAACTCTAGAAGCTTAATCTATTTAAAAACATACCTTACAAGTTTGATACTGGCAAAACAGTAATTAAAATTGTTCCATTGAATTTCCAAAAAGGCGAGTACAATACATCGTCTTTGAAATTAAAGTAAATTATTATCACAGGTTCGAATTAAAACACATGTACCACAGACTTCAGTTTTCGTCGACGCTACAAAACTAAGAACAAACGTGCGTAAATTCATTTAAGAAATGTTTCAGGAATTTTGAGTTGCTTGCGAATTAAATTTACGACTTTTTTGCTACTGAGGAGTTCAAATAACAGGAAGATCATTTACTATTTTTTATTTTAAATGAATTCATTAGTCGTTCGCTGGTCATTCACAGTGCTAAGTCTGCTAATCCTTGCATGCTTTGTTAGAACCCTATTTTTCAGAAATGTGCAATGACCGACCAGCGCCGGGGGGGGGAAGGGGGGGATTTCACTCGGGTAGCCTCCTCACTGAGTGGACTCTTTTCATTGGTTCCTTTGAGATCTGTTTATTTTCGGCGACAGAGGTTATTAAAAGTTAATAATAGACCTCCACACCACTTGCCGCTTAATATAATACAGATTTAACTAAGATCATCGTAGCATTATGTCTTTACAACGCTGGTATACATTAAAAGTACTACTGAGTCAAAAGAAAAAGCCACAAATCCATAAAAAAGTTACCTTCAAAAGAAATGAGGAACAAGGAATATATGTATTATCCAACTGCTGTCCATTTAAAAATGAAAACACGGGGGTGTTCCAAACGTTCGCCTGAAAGTCGGATGAGGAGCAACGGAAGTATTTTTGTGTCTTTTATTTCGCCACTAAAATTGTCGTTAATTGAAGGACCTCTTCGCCCTAGGTTATCTTATCAAATAAACAAAGAAACAAAGATAAAGCGAACGGTAACGAGAATTGCTAAGGATGGCGAAGACCTTCACGTACTGCAACTAAAACGATAGAACTGCTAATCGAACCTCAACCTCAAACATTCGGATTCCGCGCTCCGATGTTCTGCTACGATGCGCTTACGTCGCGACAGAAATTGCACTCGTTGCACCAAAAATTACGGGTAGTGCGACACTAAAGGAAACGTTTCATTCAACTTGTATTAACACGGCGTCATCTTATTTTTTAACAAAATCAGCAACTATGTTTTACCTGTCTAAGAAAACATGTCTGTTGGTACTACATAACCATCCGTTAATTGATTCAGAATTTTGTCTAGTTTAAAGGAAACAGGAAATTTAAATATAGCCATTAAGCTCGATATCTGAACTCCCACCCTAGGGTTGAAAAGAATTAACAGTGTTAATAGTGAGTACGATTATAAGCAGGAGACTTCGAAAATTAACTTAGCAGGAAGAAGATTTATCATTTCCTATTGAATTAAAACCATACCAAAATTATTTAAATCTCATTGGTAATAAGTAGGTTCTCCGAAGGGCAATAACAGAGCAGTAATTAAAGGCGTCAACATGACGCTGAGGTAATTAAAAGGAAAGTGTCACTTACGATCTGTAATTGGACAGAGGGTCGACATTATTAAATTCAGCGAGACCTGCATTAACACACTCATATCCCTTGAGCAAAACTTATTCCGGGTAGAAAACAATTTTACAACGAAAAACCCTACATGGGTAGGACAGATAAGGGGTATGTTTATTAGCCTTGACGCGAGCGTGACTTGAGCGTAGGACGCAAAAAAACTTCTGAGTCCCAAAGAGGAATCAAACCTCGTCACGCTCCGACGCTCTACCACCAAGCCACAGAGACTTAGTGTTAAATCAGGCCATACACCTGATATGCTAGGTTCATATGTGAAGAGCATCCTGCATACTGCTTCGTTCCGAAAATTTTCAAAAAAAATGTGCGTTCGTGACAATATTTCTATCAGTTATTCCTTCAAAGACCGCAAATATCTCCCATACAAATCCCGTTCTTAATTTAGTAAACCCCTTTACCCGTCAATTTACAATTGCAATTCCGTTTTAAGCGCCGCCATTTTTTATTAATTATTTTTTTATTAAAACATTTCTTACGTTTACATACAAAATAGAAAGAAAAAAAAAAAAAAAGAGAAAAAGACACACACACAAAGCTATTAAAGCACTACGGTTACCTTGTATGTGAGTTACAATGACATCACTTTAAAACTAATGATGGAAATTAATCATGACATCACTTATTCGTAAAAACACTTATTAACTTTTCCCACTTTCTAAAATAATTGTATAATTTGTCTCTTTTCCCGGCAATATGGAGTTCGATATTGTAAATACGCCTTGTCCTGGCTATAAAACCTTGAAGAGAAGGTATACCATTCTGGTATTTCCGAGAGCAAATATAAAACTTACCCAGAAGCAAAATATGGTTGAACGGAAGAAAATCTTCTGCAATATCGAACTTACCAAAAATGACATCTTCCTCTTTAGGTTATCAACAGAAATGTTATAATCGTACAACCAGGACAAGAAATGTTTCCAAAAACTAGATGATACTCTACAGGAAAGAGTAAATGCTCTACGGATTCAACCTCTGTTTGGCAGAAAGCACAGGACGGCGAAACTTTTTTTCGTTTGTAAAGACAATACGGTTTAAAATTTTAAACTGAAATTCTCTAAGTTTAGATTCTAATGTTGCGAAAAGATAGCGAATAAAAACTTTTCCAATCAATATCAATGTTGCCGCCGCCATTTGATCTTGACGTCAAACAGCATTCTTTAACCTAAAACACGACTTTACTGTTAAAAGCGAGAGAATTCTTCACTCGTTTCTAGTCTTTTCTGAGGGAAACAAGCATAAATAGCGAATCAGGAGGGGACCTTCCATTCGTCCACTTCGCTTCATACGGCCTCCTCGATCGGCTGTTTCTGGGATTCAGAGACAACCGACAAATAAGATTTAGAGAAAATGCTGCGAGTGGAAAAAAACAACAACAACAACAACAACAACAACAACAACGCGCAAAAGGAAGATTTTGAAGTCTTGTACGGCGTAACAGAGTGGCACGGGTCTGAGAGTTATTTATCTAACTTCAAAACAATACACAAAAAATTCAATTTCAAAGAGCATCTCAGAGTATTAGTGAGGATAGAGTGGTTTTGCATTCGCCGTTTAGAAAAATTCCACTCTTGGAAGGGTTGCACACTCAAGACGGACTTAGAACCCTAAGTGTGGGGAGAGAGTGAGCGTGTCACAAGCGGTGTTAGTTTGGCATCTAATTGGTTGAGGGTAAGGAGTGAGTTTTCTAGCCAAGTAAATTCAATCTAAGGCAATCCAAGACGAAGAACGAAACTGCACTAAAAACTCCTCTACCCACTCCTGGAAAACCTTCCCTATACCACAGCTTGCCTCTCACGATAACATGTAATACATTACAACGAAAGAGATCAGACAGAAGTGACAGGGGAAACTAGTTCTACGAGCCTTGACCTTTGATGCATCGATTTAATTGTCATTAGTAACATGAGCCGTTACAAGCCTTTGCAGGATAACTGTTTACAGGAATACATCAGTAAGGCTGTCATGAGATCGGCTGGTGGGGGAATTAAAGGAAAGCCAAAACTTCTCTCGACTTGGGGGCGAAGAGTCAAAAAGCCAGCTCCTCGTCTTAGTACCGAGTAACATTTTGTTTTCATCACGCCAAGCCAAGTTGGTGGCCCGGAGATTGAAAGTGATATTGGCACAAAAATAGAGGGATTGTTCTGTGGTCTATTAGTCTACTACATGTACGAAATAGGCTAATCAAGCCGGTCCTTAGCCTCGCTTTTGAGTCACGGCTCACGAGTAGAGTCCAGGTATGAACGAGCGTTAGTTGCGTACGGGCTGTGCAGGAGAGAGGTTACCTGGTGTTTCCAATACCTAGTAAATTTTTTATCCTTTCACTCCTAAAATCTTCTCACTATCTGCCATATATTTCTTTAAGTATTGACTCTGAGAATAAGGTTATCGGTCTCATCACCTTTCTGCTTAGCAATATATTGACATTGTCAGGAGAAATTATTCACTGGTCAAGTCTCAAACTGAAGGGTTAAGTGTGATGACGGGCGAGGCCAAGAGGTGATAGCCATATGTGCGGAACAGAAAATAAGAAACGATCGGTCGTCTGGTTCTTTCTGAAATGGAATGTCGTTTCTTTGAGATGATAATTTTTCTACAGCATGACAAAAACCTAACATAATTTCATGCCTGTTGGTGCGCTATAGGTAATACATCTTTATAAATCTACCGTGAAAGGTTATCAATAATACGTTGATCTACTGTTACCTGAGTCCGTGAGGCTGTTTGCTAAGGGTGTGGAATCCTTTGAACAGCTCGTTCGCGAAACAGAATAGTATTAAAACTGTAGCAAACACCTTTTATTTTTCCTTTACTGTAACACTCAACCAAGACACTCAACCGAAAAAGAATACACAAGTGTTCCGCAAGGACAAAAGAGGAACCTGAGGAAATTCCAAAGGAAATATCACGCCTATTTCATATAGTTTCTCTTTAAGCTTTGCAATAAAAAAAAAAAGAAGAAGAGAAATAATACTAAAGGAAAACGCGGTAATCTGTGATCATTTGCCGGCACTTCACCTGCCCTGCGGGTTCCAAAACAGCAATAAGATAATCATATGATACGGCGGTATACTAAAATCAAAGGTATGCCTGCTATATGGGACGAAATAAGTTCTCACACGTGGGCTACTAATGACATGAAAACAACTTTTAATCACCCAAAACTGTGGGTGATCGAGAAAAGCACAAATTTGGTCGGACGCGGGCAGCGATTAATATTAAGTGTTTGGTACAAAATCTACATATCACCACACGCATTAGGCAAACTCTATTGTAATACTTTATTTTTGTAGATGGAAAGAGAAAACGCTGAACACTGTGGTTAAATCATAAAAAAATCGTGATTCGGCAGATCAAGAGGGAGAAAAAGCTAATTTCGTGACTGGACGCAAGTGTTCCATTACCTGCATGACTGGGAGTTAAATTTAATCACCAAATAAATTCTTACGTCCAAAGTTGATTGACAATAGTTTTAAGGCCTCCTTCTTGTTGATCGCTAATTAACGTGGGCTAAAAGCAATCCTGGGACGGTCGCTGTCATGAAAAAGAGGAAGAGTGGTGGTTTAACGGGGAATCTTTTCAAAAGTTACAGAAGAGTAGGATGAGCATCGATAAAGCAGAAACGATATTTGCTATTAGATTATCTTCTGAAGGACTGAAGTTTAACACTTCAACTTACATGGCCTTTTGCGTATCACACTTCTGAAAAAAATACCAAATGCCCTCTTCTTCACATATTGAAAAGTGTAAATTACTACTCATTTACATGCAAACCTATGACCAAAATTATTTTAATTCCTTTTTTCCGAGATCAAACAAAATATGCCTGATTGAAAGTAGGGCGCAATTTTAAAACCTAAGCGTGTCATGCCGCGATTAGTAAAATCCCTCTGCGCGGCCGCCTGTAAACCAACACTGATTAAAAAGTCGACACCATTTTCATCCCTAAGGCCGACGTGAAAATCAGTTGTCTTACTAAGCGGAAGTTAAAAAACACACACACACACACACAAAAAACAACACACGCAAAATAGCCTCTGCTGAGTTAAGCACTTAACCGAAAATGCAAATTGCTAGCGTTAAACAAAAATACAGACGTGCTGGCATTAAAACATTACACAAGTGTTTGTAGAAAAAGCTCTTAAACCAGACAAACTAACCAAGGAGAAGATCTAAGCTTTAGGTTGATTCTTTAGTAATTTTCCCAATTGAACGCACCGTCTTTTTGACTCCTCGTAATGTATTTCGCTAATGAAAAATTACTTTTCTATTGATTAAGTTCACTTTACAAACTGCACTGAAAGAAAAAATTGAACTTGGTAGCTATGGTGATTAGAAAAGTTCATTTATCATCCTTTCTGGTCGTCATTTAATTATCTGTATAATTAACCACTTTTAAAAATGCTGTGTTTTCCTTTTTTTTTTTTTGTCTTGTCCAGTGCGAAATTCGTCAGAGATACATCCGAACCTGTAAGTTTTCGTTTATAATCGATGACAAAACTTTCCTAAAATAATAGTTTTCAAGTCCTTACAACAGCTGCTGTCGACCACGGAAACAAATACATGTGATGACGTTGGGCACAAAGCTAACACGTCGTTGTTAATTCATTTCAGCCACGAAAATCGAACTTAAAATGCAGATCTCTTGAAAGCCTGTAATTTACTCCTTTAAAACAACGCCAGGGGGTAGCGCAGCTGACGCTTCCGACAAAATACCATAAAAATAATTAAAGTATTTCCTAAACCACAAGGTAGTATTTAAAAATTCTAAAATCCGCACCATATGCGACATCTCGATTTCTTTCTCCTGCTACCTCAGCTTTTTATTTAGCGATCAAGCGCGTGAATAGTGCGCAAACCGCTGCTTAAATATTGCGTAAAAGGCAAAAGATCTACGTAAATAACCAATAATAAACACAGACGGCAAAGTAGGAAAATTATGGAAATCTTTTAGGAGACCCGCGTTTTGTGGCAAGCCTTCCAGCATTATCAAACCCCTGGAAGGTTCTTTTAGATATGATCTGCTCGAACGTTCCATTTTACATGGAACGAGGCCACTGACAATTTCAAGTTCGCAAAGATGCCAAATTAAAACTGGCACACCAGTGAGTGACTCTGCGACAGGTGATCGTGTCCCCAAATTAAACAAAATATTGACAAGGCTAAATCGAGAACGTGACGTGAGCAGTAAAGACTTCCTTCGATTAAAACTTTCTACGAATGGAAAGCCGGAAAAAAAAACGAAAATAAGACAACACAGGCAAAGAATCAGAGCTTCTGTCACAAGATTTCCCACGACTATGTAAAGTAAAAAAGCAGCTTCGTCAGGGAATTTATCGTCAAAGGTATCTTTTTTCCCTCTAATTCTTTAGTTTTGTTTCCAAAGTTTATATTTCTTCCATCGCCTCTGTCATCGAGGATTATTGTTATTAATTATCTAAATCTCGCTTTCTTGTATTGATACTATGTTTTCAAAATGTTTATTGGGGAACGATAACAATAGTTTGTTTTCAAGTTGATCGACGAATCCTCTGAAACCGAACCTTTATGGAGAAATTCAGTTTAGTTAATTTTTATTTGTTTTCATCTATGTTTGTTTGTTCCACGTTTAACGACGCATCTCTTGTCGTTAAAGGGGTACTGCTTATTTACCTGAAGTGATCACCATGACAACCAGGTTGAAAAATTTTTGATTATTTGTGCATGGTTCATCACAAACCTCTTAAAATCCACGGCCAAAAATTGCTTACAATCCTTTATGAGAGCTACGCACATACTCCTTTCTTCCCGGGAAGTCCAGGGTTGGGAAATGATTTCCGCAATGAGATCCTTCGATTTGTTAATTCTGCTATCAATTGCGTTCAAAGTGGCTGGATTCATTTTGAACAGCAAAGACTACAATTCAAATTGACTACCCCATCACACGACTACAATAACTTCAACTTCTAATGCCCTGAATTTCCCGGTTGGGGGTCTTCTGATTACATTAGAGCATTTTACACTTAAAGATAACATCTTGCCAAGCTTTCCCAAAGCCGAAAGCTGATATGTCTGATCGCCAAGCGCGTTCAAATTAAAACCCTATCGCTTGGGAAAAAAACAGAAAATAGAAATAGCGAGAGCAGAAAACGCTAAAAATAACTTCGAAATACAGCAATCTATGTCACGTTTTGTTTTATTTTGTTTTCGGTCCATTGTTTTCACAAAACGTTATAGTTACATGTCTGACACATTATTAAAATCTTCTCCTGCAGATTTTGGGAAACGATTTATGCTAGTTTTGCTGCGACAAAAGTAATTTTATTATCCTGACGGACAAAAATAAGTCCTATTAGACACCTCGACGGGAAAATTCTAATTTGAAACTTACTGTCGGCCAATGATGGCCAAGATCTTACTATAGCAACTCCTCTAATTAAACTACATTGTTTCAAGCTCATTACAAATTCCTGTAACTCAGGAAACACCGCAAGAACGACAGAGTTGCACTGTTTGTCTTGTTTCCAATGCATTTTCCTCATTCGTTCTTACTGCAGGTCAGCGCGCTACAAGGATCAGAAGTCCAGGATTTTCGTTTCATGGGACTTCTAAGTCGAAAATCGCCATAATTGTTTCTTCCTTCTGCACGTCTTCCACTTGATATGGTTTTCCAAAACGCGTTTATTTCTCTGATCGAAGGCTAACTTTAAAGACAAAGTATAATGGCTACCAAGAATGAGATAATCTGCAGCGCGTTTCAACAAGAATATTGACTGCTCTGCCTCGATACAATATATCATGGGAAGTGGAATCTCAAAAAAACAAACTCAAACGCCGGCGACACCGACGAAGAAGAAAGGAAAAAAGGACGGGTACCTGTTAAAAAGCGTTAAGGAACATGAGGGAGCGATAAACGCGATTTGTATGAGCCATGATGGAACCACGATCGTCACCGTTTCTGAAGACAAGACTGGTCGCCTTTGGGATACAAAGACTGAAGAGTGTGTAGGATTATTACATGGCCATAAAAGTTATATCATAAGCGTGTGTGTTTCGGAAAGGTATATATTTACCAGTTCGGCCGACAAGACTGTTCGAAAGTGGAACTTAGAGAGCGGAGCGTGCATTAAAACATTTCTCGGCCACACTTCAAATGTAAATCGCGTAATTTGCTCAGGGGACTTAGTGTTTTCAAGTTCTTACGACAAAACAGTGAAATGCTGGCATGCAGACACAGGTGAATGCTTACGAACTTTCCGCGGGCACCGGTTTTCGGTGACGCCGCTGTTACTAGTGTCGGATTCAAACCGTGGAGCGGCTTTCGGAGCAGATTTGGAAAACAATGATGACATTCTCATTTCTGGTTCGGTCGATGGAACAGCTAAGAGCTGGGGAATGAATTCAAACGAATGCCTCGTTACTTACAAAGGACATGGCGGAGCAGTGAACTGCTTAGCTGTGGATGGTAAAGGAAAAACTTTATTTACTGGTTCGGCCGATTCGACGATTCGCTCTTGGGATCTTCTCACTGGAGCTCCCATAAAGACTTTTCAGGGTCACCAAGGCGCTATTATACAGCTACAGGTACGCGAATTAAGTGTGGAATACGGTAATTTAATAAATACCCAGTTATTTTCCTATATAATTCTTGTCCTTTTAAGAATGAATTGTGAAATAGTTTACACTTACAAATCAACGAAAAACTTCCTGAACTTGTTTATGAATGCAATTTCAAATTATGAATAATAATGCAGTTGAAGGATCCATTAGAAATGACAAAGCCGTTTTAAGCCTATAATTTCTGAAAACAGTGATCGTTTAAATAACATGTGTCGTTTACGAATGCATCTGGTTTACAAACTGGTTTCTTAAGCCGATTTTTTTATGTCGGCGGCTTTCTGAGAGCGCGGAAATTATCTGTTTTCTGAAAGCCTATTTTTAACCCAAGCACCAACGAAGCTTTCCCTTTCTATGTCAATTTATCGCTTCGTTGAATTCTGTTGTGCTATTACGAAGCATTAAGATTGTCGAAATTACTTCTTCTTAGAGTATTCACTATCTTGGTTAAAAAAAGTACTTCACTTAAAAATTTATCTTGCGATAAAAATTGACACGATGACATCTCTCCGTCTACATTTGATCACACTCTGTGGTTTCTAAATGCTGTCTAAATGCAATCGTCGACGACAAACAAATTTTTCACATGATAGCTTGTTTTCTGTGTGTATTTATCGGCTTGGATATGCGAATAATAAGCATCAAACAAAAAAGGGAAAAAGGAAAACAAAAGAAGCGCTGTAACCCCATTAAATTTGGGCTATTTCTTAGTTTTCCTTCTTCTGCTTCAGGGGTGTTTTATTTCAATAAATTATAATTATTCCTGTAAAACCTTAGTCTTACGCGAAATTTAATAGCTTAAAACTTATTATCGTTCCACTGTTGCCGAACTGCCATTGTGTTTATTGACTTTTCTAAAAAATGTACAGTGCACGCTAAACGAATTGGGTTTGTGGCATCGCTTAGTTTGTTACAAGGAATGATATGCGAGCCTTTCTTTATTTTGCCTGATTAATTTGCGCTAAAAGGCTTGGTTGTCGTGGAAACATTAGCAATATGCATTCAATTTCATTACGCTTTTATGTTGGTTTTGCAAGCTACTTGCAGACCTGTCTATGAATTATTTGTGGTGACAAGTGTTAACACCGATAGCTTAAAAGGAGAATCTGCTTTGTCAAAGAAAGCCGACTTATGAGAAAAATGGTGTCGTCATTTTCTTCAATAATTATTTTCCCTAATTAGTGAGTTTGCCTCGAAAACTCCTACGTAGGACGCGCTGTTGGCGTTGTCGACATTGTTTTTCGTTGATTTGCCATAAAACGGACCCTGAACACAGAAAAATAACACCGATAGACTGCAATATTATAAACACGTGTATACAAGCATCCTTGCTGGAGGCCATCTTTGCACTTCATTTAACTTTGCATGTAAGCGGGCTTTCATATATCAGTTGCAAAACAAATTTGAAACTACCAACTCCACTTTGCTTTTTTATTGTTGTTGTCTGTAGCCTTCTGATCAAAATGGTCCGTTTTCAGTTCTTTATTTTGAATTCAGATCGCATCCAGTTCCAGAAATAATGTCAAATTTTAAATATTAATGACATAACCTTTGAAGAGTGTGGGAGCAGATGCATGTAACAGCTTGCTAGCTTAATACCCACACTTTGCCATAAGCATAAACCAGCTTTTAAGTGAGACATTACTGTTACCAAAAATTCGCTTTGGTCACTGAGAATTTACTACAATACTGGTATCGAAATAAGGACTTTAAACTGTAGCAATAAGAATATAGAAATAATTTTTTTAGCTGTTAGTTTATTTAAATATTCAAATGCATCAAATCTCCCATCTTTTTATATTAAGACTGCTTTAGAGAATACAGCAACAAAATTCCATATTACAGCAGATTTATTTTAAAATCAGCTAAATAACGCCTTGTTTATCTCTCAGCCTTCACCCTTTCACTCCCAGGTGTGACTATAAAGTAATTTCTCCTTACAGAAGCAGGCAAAAGGTTGATTAGAAACAAAACGTCAACTTGGTTTACATTCTTTTAGTACTTTTCATAGATTTTTATTTTCAATCATCATTACTATTGTGATTAATTTTCTTTTTCATTTACTCATCTTTTCTTTTGTGTATGGTAATACCCAGAAAGAAACAATACTCACAATACTGTTATGAGCTAAGTATACTTGACCACATCGATAAAGGTTTCTTACTTACTTACTAATATTCATGTAGGGAGATACATTAAACCTAATTCTTAATACTGCACGAAAACAAGATAAGATCCAACAGTGAAGACTACTAGGATGATCAGCAGCCTTTATCGTTTTAGTACTTAGTCTGAGTGTACCATAGAAGTATTTTCTCATTTACATCTGAAGGTTGTCAACAAGCTGATGTACTCCTGTAGTGCAGATCAAACGGCAAAATGCTGGGTGATTGAATTTGGTGACTGTACGCGGACATACAAGGGACACAAACATACAATAAAGAATCTACAATTCTCCGATGGCCTACGTAAGTTAATATGCAAGTTATTTTCATGTGCTTAGTATGGCATTTGCTGAGTTCATAACTGAGAGGTAGTCTATGCTTTTATGAATAATTGATTAGAATCAATCAAAATAACTTAGTTTAAATGATACTATTTTGGCTTTGTTAAGGGAAATGTGCAAAAATCATACTTTTCCTTATAAAATATTAAATTCTTATAGAAGGAGTGTGTTTAAGCTTTGCATACCACCAATAATAGAAATTGAACAAATAAAAGCCATGCAATAGGTGCAGCACTTAAACAACTGACATGTCAAGCCAGTGATATCCAATTGGTTCTCACACAAGTGCTTAACAAACTGAGCAAGGAGGAATACAACAGAAAACAACAACAAAAATTATGTAAGTATATATTGGTTGAGCATTCCTTTTTGATGTTTGGCACAAATATTGGGTAATCCTTGTGAATTGTAAGATATGCATGACCTACACAATTAAATGAAAAAATTTCCACTCATTCACTTGACTTCTACTGAGTGGAATTGGGGGGGGGGGAGGGGGGAAAGACATAATGGCCTAGGGAAGGGTAAGACAACTTAAGATTACTGATAAACCTGTATTGTCCAATCTCTCCCCAGTAATTACCTGCAGTGGAGACAAGACCCTCAAAGTATACGAGTCCAAATCTGGCATGTGTAAAAGAACATTCAATGCAGGTATAGAAGCAGGACCAGTTAACTGTTTTGTGGTGAGTCATTTTAAGTGTTATTGTATCCTAATTCTAAGATAATCCTCAATGAAAAATAAAGAATTAATCTCAATGACATCATTGCAGAAAAGAAGCCTGGAAATATTCAGGCTTCCATGGGAATCCAACCCATAAATTCCATAAATTGTATTTCACAGATACTCTGAGTTCTCTGCTTGTTATCTCAAGTACAGGTCAACATAATTATTAAAAAAAAACTACTTGAGAATTTCAAACATGTTTAACATTATGGAGGCATAGACTCTGAAGTGTTAAGGTGTTCTAGCCAAGATTGCCCAATTATTAAATCATCATTATGTACTGAAAACACTGGGTACCTGGTGGCATCATTTTGCTCCATTTCATCCAACTGTCCTTTTCCTTATGCAAACATATGCTTGTTCCAAACTGAGATGATACTCTGCAAAAGAAAATGACCTTAATCTTGAAGATTATAAAAAAAAAAATATTCAAATTAATTCACAATAAATTGATTTTGACTAATCACTAAAAAGGAGATAATATTGCTATGTCCTTTCATGTATAATGCTGTCCTTTATGTTACTTTTCAGGCTACTAAGGGAAGGCTATACAGTGGCTGTCATGATGGCAGCCTAATAATCTGGGATGCCACAAAACTTAGAGAAGATGAAGATGATATATACCAAAATTTCCAGGAAAATGGTGTTAAAAAGTAATTCATAAAGGCTGGGTAACTTGGATCCATAAAAAAAAAAAATCAAACCATGCAACCCAACTTAACATCATTTGCACATGAATTCTTCATTAAGAGATTGGGGGCAGTTCTGCATAGCTGTGTGTATTAACAAAGTTAAAAGCTTCACCATTTTCTTGAGTTCTAAACAAAACAACTGCACCTCTGTACTCTTCTGACTCCTCTGTCACAAGATTGCCACTGAGGGTTTTTAGAACTTGCAAAGTAAAAGGCAACTCTAAATGAAACCAGTTTGGTGTGCAAAGAAATGCTAGATGCTCTATTCATTCTCAGTGGAAAGTTTGCACACAAGATAAGAAGTAACAAAGTGCTGAATTTCAGTTATAGCCATCTACATGTCTATCAACCAGTAAGTTCAGCATGTCTGACTAACATATATGTGATGGTGATGATGATGATTACAATGGAAGTGATGGTGATTACAAAGGATCGTGTTGTCTTTTTATTTTTGCTTGTTCATTTTTTTTGTTTACAAAACATTCCAACTAAAACTTCCAATCAAAGAATTTCTGAGAAACAATAAATATTAAGTGCTACGCATAACTTGATTCTCATGCTTGAGGTCATGCCACCTGTGAAAGCAGCATTGCTAAAAAAAAAATCTACATTGTATGAAACACATTTCCCTGGATTGTAAATGCTCTCACAAAAGTTAAAATAGACTGAAGTTGTACAGGTTGTAATGGAATGTTAACTTTCGATTGGAAATTCAAGATCCGACCAGTACTGCAAATTTTGTAATGCATTACCACCAATGTCCCATCAATGTGGTTGAAAAATTAGCTACTTGAGAATATTGGTACATACTTTTTGAGTACTGATTGTCCTCTGCTTGTTATTTTTTTCTTACACAAAATAAATGTTTAGCACATTGCTACAAGTCCAAATCAAAAATTCAACTCTGCCATTACAGAACTTGAGCAAAATATCTTAAAATTGTACCACCATCTTGGTGAGTCTACTAGGTGTAAAAAAATTTGAATAAATAAATTGTTTCATGTAATGATCAACTAGCTTAAGGTTTAAAGATTACAACCAGAAATTATTTAGTTACTAAAAGTAAATAACATGGTAATGAACAGCCAAGAGACAAATTGCTGGCAATTTGGGTGAAGTATTATCAAATTGACACTCTATTTGTTGACATACCGTAATTGGATTTGACACACTGTTGGTAAAAGAAAAAAAAAAAAAGCAGATTTCAATTGAGGTAGATTCACAAATATACTTAATTTGATGGATCCCTGTTTAGCCAGAAATTAAGAGCAAAACACCACCAGAGCTTGATTTAGGTATACTTTAGGTATACTAGATATACTTTGTAAATCGGTGTATAAAAAAACAAGTGTGACAAAAACATTTTTTTCAATATTTCCATTCTTCAATACATGGGATACAGGGTAGCAGATGAATTAAAAATAGTTTAAAGGGAAGGACAAAAATATGTTATTAAAAAGTGTTTGTAGGGGGAAGGAGTTGCCCCCTTTGTGCATTAGCCACAGCCTTGGAAACATAGGAAGCTTAGTCTCAAACAGCTGTCCACTAATGGAGCAACTCACATATCTTAGCAGACAGTGAATTTCTTCTCTAATGCTATCACTCCTCTAAATGAAGACACAGAATTAATGTATTTTGCAGCTGTAAGTATGTGCAATGTATAAATACAACTTCATCCACGTGAAATTAACACATTAGACACAAAATGATTATCATGATAACTTACTCACAGGAATTGATAAATAACATTATACAATCAGAGTCAGACTTGCAGTTTTTTTTAAATTTATATATAATTATCAAATTAACATTTTCCTTTACTTGACAAGTGTTCCAAAGAAAGATGAGTTTTCTTCATCTGGTATCATTATATCATAATTTTACTCAAGCTCTTCAAGGCTGTACAAAGTAAGTTTTTTTTTGTCTTCAAGGTTAATATTTCTAAACATTTATACTGTTTATTTAGCAAAAGTCAGTAGAAAGTTTCAAAAGGTAAACATTTCAATGAAAGAACTTGTTTTAGATTAAAGTGACAGCTTCTAATCAGTATGACAGATAGAAAGACTTGGGTGTGTAGATCTAACAAACAACAAAACAGTACCAACTTAAGCAAACTGGTATGAAAAGACCAGATAAAGTGGCCACTACACATTATTCAGCCAAAGGCAAATGACTCTTTTTTCTAGATTTTGATGAAGTCATGTATCTTTGTTTGTGTATCAAGTAGCACGGAGCAGTTATGCACTACTGGAACATTTACAGATAAAACATCAAGAATTTAGAAACAGATAATACAAATACAGTGGTAAATCCATGTTTCATCAGTGTATATTTGCAAGAGAGAAAAACAAAAAATAAACTTTGCACCAAAGCATTGGAAAATCATCCATAAAAGAGTGGTTCATTGACTGGGTATATGGATGGTGTGCATAAAGAAGGAAGTTTCACAGGAATCAAAAAGTGATACTAATATGAATGGGTGGATTTCAATTCCTTCTGTAATCATAAGAGTACAAAAATGGGACAGTCGCAAAGGGGGAGCCCCATTTGTTAATCAAAAGTAAGATTACAGATAGAATTGGACAACACAAAGTCCTGTTACCAATTAATCAAAACTATTTCATAAAACTGTTTTCATAAAAAAAACCAAGTTACTGTTGCAAAATGCAAGGCAACAGCATGTGCACATGACACATTCTGTCCACTTACACTGCCATGACATGCTAACTGTTCCTTTAACTGTCCTATTACACTGTCCAATTACAAGCATGATGCCTACACAGTCCTATTAGTGCTCACATCAGGGTAACTTGGAGTTATCAACTAAGTTATCAAGTTAGTGTTATCAACATAAATTGGCCACTGTAAAGAGTTTAAAGGCTATGTTTCAAGCATTAGCCCTTTGTCAGAGTGATTGGAGGAATTGTGGGTTGTGTGTGAGTTTATATGCCAAAAATGGAGATATGCTATTGGTGGGAATATTGTCATGAGAATACACGAATAAATTAGTTGAATGAAAAGCACTTGTTGATACCCTGGGAATTAAGAGTGCTGATTTGGAAGATAAATTTTTGTTCTAGAGTTTTGTGGCTTTCTGAACTGCCTAGATGAAGGGAAAGGCCACAAACTGCCACATGCCATATCGGACCGGTGATAACCAATCATTCCTGAGAATTTTGCTTTGTCTTGATTATCTGTCAAATAGAGTGTCAAAGTCAAGGAGTAATAACAAACGAGAAGCTTCAAAGCTGTCAAAAAAGTTTGGAATGACCCCTGAATAAGAACCTGACGAACTTTCCCGTTTTTTGTCACTACTGTTTCCTTGCTTTGACATCTTTATTGGCTGTGAACGTAACAGGTCCCTAATCCGATGACGAATTATGGTTGAATTGGGACTGAGGTTATTAGAAAAACCACGGTAATTTGCGTCCCTTTTAAAGAGTGGGTGACAAAGGCGAATAAAAGGTTCATTAACTTCCTCACCACCAGATTGAACGGGCCATATTCAAGCTCTAGCTTAAGTAAATGCAATGTTTGCTATGGCAAAAGAGTGATCTTTTCGTAGCCAAGGTATACCAAAGACGAACTATAACGAAGATCGATACAGAAGCTATGTGTTTTTCAAAAGTTTTACCTGGTCACGACGGTGCTTTCTGCCCTTGAAGGACTCAGAGCTAAGTAAAAGGTGAAAAGGCAAAAATTTGCCCTACCACCATTTCGTCTGCATTCTCTGCTAGAGATTCATATCCACTCATTTTATGATGCAGAGTTGCCCAGCTGTATTCAAACACGCTTCCATGAAACTTGACTCGTGTGTTGTCGCGGGTTTGGCGCCCCTAAATACGTCATCATATTTGTGTACTCTGATTGGCTTGCTGAGGGAAAAGATTGGCGCCGTTTCTTTGCACCCTTCCTAAAACTTTTTTGTCGCCAACTACGTTCCCAGGCTCTCCTTTTCCCTCCGTTTAGCATGAAAGGGTGATCCATACAGTGAAACATAACAAAGCAAACAGGAATATTTTGCCTCGCTTTGGTTGGGACGAAAACCAAGTTTTGCATTTAAAAGTTACATCGACCCACCATTAGACTGTGCTTATAAGGGAGTGGCCACTCCCTTAATAAGCACAGTCTAATGGTGGGTCAATGTATCTTTTTTGGGAGGGTGGTGAGGGAATTGATGATAGATGAGGCATGTTTTCATATTTGCGTCCTGGCTAAAGATATGAATTTTGAAGGCAAACACAGTGGGTGAAAAATTTCCTCTGTCCTGGAAACGTTCAGAGGTGTAAAAGTGAGCCAAAAAAGGGATACTGGTTGAACGTTAGATTAATGTCTCAATATTTGGGGCTGACATAAAAATTATTGGTTTTTTCTTTTTCTTCGTAACAGCAAGTTTCTGTTTCATCCTTCACCGTTTGAAAAATTAACTATCGAAGTGTATCTTGTCGGGAAAAAGTTATGAATTCGAGAATTCTTATCTCTTAAATAAGCATTTTTTTTTGTCCAGCAACGAACTCGAACTTTTCCCCCAGTGTGGTTTGAAGATGTATGCACGCATTGCTTGCCTATGCTTTATCATTGCGAGAAAAATCAGTCAGCGGTATATCGCCTGGTAGTTTCTCAGCTGAGAAAACCTTCCTATCTTCTCAAGTAAGCCTATGAGCTTTCTACAGAGGCTTTTTCACTTTTCAGCGTTGAGTTAACTCCAATTTGCTGAACTCGATACGCGGGGATGGGAGTTCCAGCATTTTTTCGCTGGCTATCAAAAAAGTACCCGTCGATCGTAGTCCACTGTGTGGAAGAAAAGGTGAGTTGGTTGAAGGATTGATAGCCTGGCTTGTTGTTGATCTAACTACACGTGTTTGAGATTTATTTTTAAGCCGGTATTTTGCGGTCTTTCTGCCCTGTTGCGATGATAATCAATTAAAGAAAGCATTCATTCACTATGACCAACGAAGCAAGGCCGTTTACGTTGAGATCAGTGCAAACTGTTCGTCAAAGAAACACCTTAAAATCGAGATTTCTCATCTCACGGACTTGCAAACAGTCCTCTTAAGATAGTGAAAGCACTTTCTCAAAGTGAGAAAGCTGACGTCGCAAATGGAGGCTACGTGCCTGGGAGACCTGGGGGCTGAAACCACAGTTGCACTCTGAGGTGCTTGAACACCAGATTGGCCTGCTCAGCCTGCAATCCAGCCTGAAACGTCCTACACCAAGTGCCCAATGAGCACTGTCACACAAGAGCCAGATGGCTGAGTAGAGGAAAACATGAATAAAGAAGTGAAGCAATAAATAAAAAAAATAAATAAATAGAAATAAACACTGCAATTAGGGTTGGGGGGGGGGGGACAAAATGCCAAGATCCGCAATCTGCAAGGAAAACAACACCACACCATAGAAGAGTGATTACAATGCAAACACATGGTAGATGTTCCAAACAGAATGCAACAAATGCTGCATGAATGCCAACAGCCAGCCAAGACATTTATCAAACACCTCAAAATGCTACTGACCATATTTGCTCCTAGTTGTTATCTATGACATATTCCATTTTACTATGTTTAACATTCATTACCCACTACAGTCAATTTCTATTTTTTTTTACAGAATCTTCTCTATAGTTAGACCCAGAAAGTTGCTTTACATGGCCATTGATGGAGTGGTAAGCAGCATTTTGCAAGTATATTTATTAATCTATTATAAAATATATATTTATTTATTTATGATAATATTTGTGCATGTTTGTCTTTAATTTGTTTATTTCTATTGCAGGCTCCAAGGGCAAAAATGAACCAGCAAAGATCTCATCATCAGAGCATCTAAAGAAACCAAGGTAGTAATGAAACAGTAACCCAATTAGTGCAAATGTTTGCACACCACAGATGAAAACATAATGGCAGAAAATGCTGAATTTTAAGCTTTTTTAGGGAAAAAGCAGAGGAAATGACAAGAATTTGAAGTGAATCAATTGAAAAAGATATTCAAAATGATACTTAAATGTATATTACTTTCTGTAAGTGCTACTTATTTTTATGGGCAATAAACTTTTCAAAATTTGAAATGATGTATCATATCCAAAGTTGGGTGAAAAAATAAATTATTGCCCATGGTTGTCTGATCAGACAAGTAAGGTCATGTTTTTTATAGTCCAAGTGGAAAAGTTACCCCTCCCAGATGTTCAGACAGGCCAAGTTTCATGCAGTTTGGAATTGTACACCTACACATTTTGTTACTTTATTCTGTAGGAGCTCTTTTACCACCAGAAAAGGAAAAACTGAACACTTTGACAGTAACTGTATTATACCAGTAAGTGTAATTGTGTAAAATTGGTTCTGGTTGTTCATTGTTCATTATGGCAGACAGTAAGGAGAATTAACAATGAGATCTTGGGAGTTAAAGGGTTTACAGATGTTATTGGTATATTTTGTATGTTACAAGGATAACATCAGTAAATCATGCCTTTTACCTGTGCATGAAATCACTAAGATTGTGAACAAAAATATTTAACTCTTTAACTCCTATGAGTGACCAATACAGAATTTCTCCCAACAACACTAATACAATGCCAAGCAGACAAGTAATGAGAATGAAGAAAAATATCAATTAGGGATTATTAGTTGATCCAATACCAAATTCTCCAAACTAACATCATAAGAATTGTATGGCAGACAGTAATGAGAATTACTAATGAGATCCCGGGAAAGAAAGGGTTAAATCATTCCAAAGTAGGAGGTTTACAGTGGTGTGCCTCACTCTATGATCTGAAAAGACTGATGCTTGGACATAAATGAGTAAATTGTCTCTGTCATGCTCTTGATTCTTTCATGATTCTAGTGGACAACAGAGATGGTGGACTTGCTCACTAGCTGTGTATAGTTTATGTTCCTGAGTGAAGATTGGCAATCGTTTACAACTGGTTGTATGTCATGTATTTCAAATGTGTATTGGATTCAAAAACTCCTCTGAGTGTGAATTTTTCTTTATTACAGGGGAAAGAGTTCATGGCCAATTTGTCGATATGTTTAAGATACTACATTACTGACAGATTAAACAATGATCCTGGATGGAGGAATATAAAAGTAAGTACATTGCACCTTAATGTAAGTTTTGATAGTTTTGTTCTCTTTTGGTGACTTCCAGCGACTGAGAGCTAACTATGTCAAACAATCTTATATGCAACTTTAGCCTTGATCTTCTATACCATAACATCACTATGCATATTCTCCATACCAGTCTCTATACATTTCCTTTGGTGCTGACAAGGAGAATTATGGAGTACCTCTCAGAGCTTCTCTTGTTGGTGATCATTGCCTTTATTCTCATGACCTTAAAGATTGATTTAGCAGTATAACTGTAAGGAGAAATTAGATCCCACTTACTCTTAAGGGTTTAAGGGTTAAACTGAAATGATGTTCACACATCTTTGGTATGACTGCAGTTATCCCTTTCATCATTACCCAGGTGAGTCTGATAAAGCTCACAAAGATATAGTGTTTTTTCTTCGGGTTTAAGGTGTGAATTATATTGATTTATTTTATGTACAGCATGTATAAATTTTTTAAGGTGATATTATCAGATGCTAATGTTCCTGGAGAGGGTGAGCACAAGATTATGGACTACATCAGAAAGCAAAGAGGTGAGATTTAACTCTCACCTCCAAGATCATATGTACCTATAGAATGAATTGGAAGGCTGTACAGGATAGGATTTGGCTCCAGGCCACGATATGTAAACTGAGTGCCACACGTCTGCACATCATGACTAAGAATCAAATATTTTCATGTCTGCCCTGACCTAAAGCATTTCATCATCTGACTGCCATTCTTCTCATTCTTTCAGTTTTTCCTTTTTCACATCTTAACCCTTTAACCCTCAGAAGCAATTAACCTGTAACTTCTCCCTATAAAATCTATACAGTATCCAGGAAACAGGTGATAAGAATACTCAAACTTACCAGATAGTTGTTATCTTGATATAACACCAATTTCTCATAACTAATTTGCAGGGAAATGTGTAGGAGCCAGAAGGGAGAATTAACAAACAGCACAAACAGATCTTTGGAGTTAAAAGGGCTAAGTGGCCGAACGCTGGGTGGTGCAGCCTTTTCTGTCCCTGTCCACCATGGATTATTAGGTACTCTACAAATTGGTCACAAATTTGCTTTGAAAATAGAATGATTACTGGTATTCATTTGTAATTTTCTCTATTTCTTTGACCCAGCTGAGATGTTTGGATATTTTAGGGAGAACTTCCTTTTCTTCCTTTTTGTATCCTAATTAGTCCTTGAAATGTAAGGACATTTGATAAACCTCTAACTTCACTATAGTGGTGTGAAATTGCAGTTGCTTCTCTTTTTTGTTTGTTTCAGCAAGTCCACATTATGACCTAAACACAAAGCACTGTTTGAATGGTGCTGACGGTATGTTCATGTCAAATGCAAGTCATAATTATCAGTTCATTAAATTAATAATATCAGATAATTAGAGCTCACATGGTTGTTTGGTTTCTTTCAGCTGATCTGATTATGCTGGGTGAGTATTTTGAAGAAATCCCTCTTTTTTGTAAGTGCCAATGTTAACAAAATGAGTTGAAAAAAATTTGGAGTTACTCTTTGGGTCCTCTTTGGCCAATTTCTTGTATGGATCCTGTAACATGCAGATACCAGTAATTATTTGGAACTGATACCAAATGAACAATCTTCCTCTTTTTATTGCTTATGTCCAGTTCCTTCTGTGAATCCTTTCCACCTTAACATCAGTCTGCATATTCTCCATACTGCTCTTCATACATTTCCTAAGGTGCTGAAAAAGAGAATTTAATTATCACCCAAGAGCTTCTTTTGCTGGTGATCGTTTCCTTTATTCTCATGACCTGAATGATTGATTCAGTTGTGATATTTGAAGGAGAGATTGGTTGCTAATCACACCTAGGAGTCAGAGGATTAAATTTCTGCCTTTCCACTTCTTTTGTACAGGACTTGCAACTCATGAGCTTCACTTCACAATCATCAGGGGAGAGTTTAAACCAAATCAGAAGAGACCTTGTGAGATGTGTGGTCAAATTGGTAAGAGTTTTCTCTAAGTCCTGTTGTTATTACCTTAGATGTGATTTTTTAATCCACGATTCCTATAGACAGCACTATTGCAAATTCACTGATCAAAGACATCCCCATAAATATACCATAATTTTTACCTCAATCAAGTCATCACAGTCACCTTTTAACCTGAGTTGAAACAGCCAGTTTATTTATTATCTTACACCTGTATTGAATGGTCAGCTAAAAAGAAACCACTCCTCCATTATGTACCATCTGAAGCACTTTTCCAATAAGAATTGTCTTTTTTTTTATTTTAACCCCATTTTCTGTGGTCACAGGCCATGTTATGGATGAATGCATCGGTCTTCTAAAAGAAAAACAAGGGGAGGTGAGTGTTTTTAAAATATGTGTCAACTTAACCCTTTAAGTCCTACTGGTGACTTAGACAAAATTTTTCCTTAGACAATCAGTACAATATCAAGCAGACAAATGATGAGAATAAAGAGGTAGAGTTTATTTTTATCAGGCTGAACGTTTTGCAGGATAAAAAATTACTTGAAAAAAGAAAAAGAACGTGACATTAATGACAAGGTTTCAGTGATTGCATGGTTATGAGTATTAGTGATAGCTAATTGATAAACTGAGTAAGACCGTGAGATAACAAATATGTCTTTTCTGTGAGCGTTCTATCTTACTAGCTTCTTTGTTGAGAAATCAAGACTTCAGCATACTTTCAGATAGGAATACCCATATTTACAGCCCAAGACAATATTTTGAATACTTTCTGCAATGTTCAATGACATGTGAACTCTTTTCAATTTTGTTTCAAGGTGGTCTGCCATCAATCATGTCAATGATGGGCTTCTAAAAGCATAAACAAACAAAGCAGTTTGAAATAATTAAATCAAAACTCAGTGAAATATTCATGTTTCTTGAGAGGTCTGCATCATTGTTGATGGCAATATTCACTCCCCCACCCCACCCCTCTCATTATTCTTGACCGTCGCTCACCCCCTTGATACAAATTTCTTTCTCTCAGCTTTTACAGTAGCTTAGTGTCATTCGTCTGTTGGACCTTACTGTACAGGTATCACATGATAACTTTTGATAGTAAATTAGTTACCTTACTGCGTAAAAGAGCTGTCAGTAACTGATGAAAATCTTAGGAAATGAGCAAAATGTAACAGAAACAACAACAACAACAATTTTTATTGTTTTAAGACTGATCTGTACAAGACCATAAATACGCCTAAAAATGGCAACCACATCTAGCCGAGCTACAGTAGACATCTCTTTTGACTCTCTCTCAGGAAGAGCAATAAATTAATTAAAACATGCAACGTTTGTTTTTATCCACCTTTTACAAAACAAACGCGGATTAGACAGTGCAAAGAATCGACCTAGAATACTAAGCTAAATTCTCTCAATGTGTAAGAGCTGAAATTTGTTCCGTACAAAAGATCGAAAAAGATATTTTATCTTCTTACAGTTAGAGTTGAGCGGTTTAATATCCTCTCAATTTGTGACGACGGAGAACACCAAAAAAAAAAACTAAAAGTAGGGGTTACACTCTGGCCATAGACCAAATATGTGCAGTTTATATATCACTTCCCAGTACATGGCCTTTATGATATTTTCGTCCCCTGAATCAACGGCATCTATGCAACTTTTAGATATGTGTAAAAAGTTTTCAAACAGATATGAACATCGCGCAAGATTTCGATTCAGTCGATCCACCACAAGTTCATCTTTGCTTTGCTCCAAGTTTGGTTCGTCTGGAAGGAGCTGATTAACAGCACAATACTCTGCACACGCGGCGAGAAACGTGAGCCTTCCGTTTTCCGAACGATTACCACGGAACATCATTTTACAATTTTGACAGAGTTTTTTTTCAGAATCATATTTCTTTCTGTGAAATGCTTCAAATATCCAGTTCTGCCGATCTGGAATATTTAGAGGCTTGAAATATACTGTTGCTTTTCCGAGACTCTGTTTAAAATTCTTGATTCTACGATACAAACAAATAGGCCTTAAGAAATGACTTACGGCTATTGAGGCCCCAATAAAAGACCTGCCTGTGTGTGACACCCTTGCTAAAACGATGGGTTTGAAAGTGTTTTTGCTTGAAAGTTTACTTAAGTGGTCTTTCGCCGCCGTCATTACACGGTTGGCATGGTCTGTGCTTCCTCTATCACTGCGATCATCCATAATGTCGCCGAACTGGAATATAAATAGAAACAAAGAACCGTTAACTGTCACCTTTCTCTCTGCTAGCACGGTCATTTTTATTAACTTCCTGCAACTGTAGGTCAAACCGAAAACTTTCACGCGTTCTACCTCTGAACGAAACTTTTCGAAATTTTTTTGTAATTCTAAATTGCGATTTCCACCGATTGTATTGTCTTTTTTTAATTTTCTTTATGTCATGAACTTTCACGCGTTCTACCTCTGAGCGAAACTTTTCTTCTGGTGTTAACTTTTCGAAATTTTGTTGCAATTCTGAATTGCCATTTGCATTGATTGTATAGTCCTTTCTTTTATTTTCTTCGTGTAACGGACTATCTAGATGCAGGACTTCTATGATACCAGCGTTTGAGCTGAATCGGCCACTCGGTTAAAAAACTGTTTTACTTTAAGTCTGACTCCAGACATCAGGTCGTCTATGAACAAACCTGATTCTCAAGACGGTCCAAATGTTGGTCAGTCGCTCTTACTTGACCGTCTAAGAATCAGACCATCTGCTCGTTGATTTCGTTAAAATGGTGTAAATAAACGTAACAATGATATTACTAGAAGAGGGTCACAATTTTCAGCGAAATTCCGCTTAAGAACAGTGGAAATAGTTCCGAGTCTTTTTACTCTAATTAAAAAGACAATCTTGAGCGGCAACTCATACTGAATTCTATAATTCAGCTCGTAGTCCGGTTTTTTCTTTCCTTAACATTTTTGCAAACTATTACCTTGGTTGGTCAGTCGCTCTTACTTGACCGACTAAGAATCCGACTATCTGCACGTCGATTTCGTTAAAATGGTGTGAATAAAAGTAACATACCGTGTTTCTTCACCTATAAGCCGAGCGATTTTTCGGCTTAAAGCCGAGGGTTTGGGATTCAAAAACAAGTACAAATTTAATGTTAATGCGAAATGACCGTACATTTCGTGACTGCAGCGCTCTTCAAGTGACGTGCTTTAAAATTGACATGATAACAGCGTATTTCTGACCACCAATCAGATTCTTTGCTTCCCACGCATTGAAAGACGATCTCACTCAAGTTGGTATAATCTGTTCTCATTTCACATTACAAATGAAATATCTGGTCTCTCTGCTGTGAAAACCTCCACATCGCCTGCTCGTCTCGTTCGGGACACTTGAGAGTAAAACGGCCCATTTTTGCACGTTTTGCAGACATCTTCAGCTCTCGAACGATTTCCGAGCTGTTTTCTACAGCTTCAGCTTTCGCGACAACTTTTATCCTGAAAGCCATAGTATACGAAGAGCGGCGTGCTTTTGGCATGATGGTAAAAATAACAGTGACGAAAGGGATACTCGATTGAAACGTTTGTCAGGTTACAGTAACTGTTGCCGTGTTTCTGCAATCGCGTAGTAGTATTTACATCTTCACTGATTCGCCTTTTTTTCTTTTGGGTTTATTCTCATTCATTAGCTTTTGTGTTCATTGAGCTATTTCACAATTTTTTCCGTGAGGTTCGCTCACTCAAATGGCCGGTTATAATCAAGAATTTCGCACTCGGCTTATAGCCGATGGTTTTGCTTTTTCTTTTGGATAACACGAGTCTGTTGGAAGGTCTCTAACTTTAAGGGTCTCGGCTTATAGCCGAGGTTGGCTTATAGATGAAGAAATACGGTAGATATTACTAAAAGAGGGTCACAATTTTCAGCGAAATTCCGCTCAAGAACAGTGGAAATAGTTCCGAGTTTTTTTACTCTAATTAAAAAGACGATCTTGAGCGGCATCTGAATTCAATAATTCAGCTCGTAGTCTGGTTTTTTCTTTCCATAACATTCTTGCAAACTATTACCTTTGGTGTCAGCTACAGCGAGGTTAGATAAACAGCCAGCCAAGGCATGTTACAGCCTGACTCGGTGCAAATGACAATGCATGAAAACTCGGAAACAAAACACACACATATGCCGCTTATGTACTTACCATTTCCACGAGTTTGCTTCCTGGGTCGATTACGTGATCTTGGTCTGGTAGTTCATTCATCTCTTCATCTGTCAGGCCGCCCCAAGCACCCACCTTATTGAGGACTTTGTTGATCTGCTGTTGAAGCTCATCAGCAATTCCTAAGTGAAACACCAAGTGCACTTTTAAACTCCAGTAGATGTCTCTAATGTATCCTCTCAGTCTCTCAAGTAATTCGGCAGGCAAATCCTGTTTCCCGAATTCTTCAGTAAGCGGTATTAAAATCCTTTTACACATTTCCTCGACGTCCCTCTCTATCCTTTTCACTAACTTTTGAATTCCTCCTGCAATTCGGTTTGTTATGTACTCGACCTCCATTATGATACAAGGGGGATCCTCGAGAGCCGAACTGTGCCAAAAAACCTTAAACTGTGTTGCAGCAAAGCAAAAATATATTTAAATTAGAATTATTCGCTTTAAGGCAGTTGTTCACCCCCCGTCAGTTCTAGGCATGTTAAGAGATTTTACGCCTCGATAAATGAAGGGATCCTGACTATTTCAGGAACGCGCCTTAAGTCAAAGAACGAAAAGTCTGCTCCAGTGAGTGGGAACGAAAGCCGGAGGTCTTAGTCGGCAAGAAGTGACAGGCTGCAGCAAAACGGCTGCAGCAAAACGCCTGCTTTTTTTCTCAGTTTTACTTGCAGCTGTCATTATTCTCAGATTATCCAAAACTATAGAAATAAGATCACACAAAAGATAGCCTTAATATTTGGCCATAAAAGGCATAAGCTTTCGTCCAGCTGTTACCTGATGTAGTGTTATGTCATAAGATGCCCCAGTAAAGACGAGGAACATCAGTTTTTCCTAGCGTTCCTTATGGCAGCTCAAAATGATAATTATAGGTATTCCACAAGAAATCTGTCAGACTGAAGGTTTTGATAAAAAAAAACTAAACAGGACTTTAAATAACAGACACATAGTTAGCTCCACACTAACATTCATGAATAGAATTCCAAACGATGTTCGACGTACAGGACAGCCTTCAGTAGGCTCCTTCTAACTTGTTTTATTAGCATGAATTTTATCGTAGTATGCCGGTGAAAATTATGCAAGGGTCTCATGGTACTTTAAGACTTTAAGAAGCTGCGTGTAGCACAACCATAAATATCACTATTACCTTTACTATAGACGAAGGACCGAAAAACTCAATATGTTTCCTGAACTAAAAATTTTGGGGGAGCCGTTTTGCTAATTGGGCCTCTGCGAATGACATGGTTAATTAATTATTCAAGATGTTTTTTTCCTCCGGCGATATGTGTCTTGGAAACGTCAGTTTCCACAAAAAGGCAAGTGGGGTTCAGCTTTGATGTGATAAGGTGTTATGTTCTGTTTTTGTATAAGAGATGCCCTAATTATGAAGAGGAACTTTAGACGTTTATGAAACTTTTTCAAACAAGGTCCTTATGGCAGCTCCAAATGATAATTATCGGTATTCCGAAAGAAATTTGGTTCGAACCGAAGGTTTTGATCAAAAACTAAACAGGAGTCTTAATCACAGACCTATGGTTAGCTCCTCACTAATATCCATGTTAAGGATTCCAAACGATGTTTCACGTACAGAACAACCATCGGTAGGCTCTTTCTAACGTGTTTTATTAGTTTAAATTTTTCGTAGTATGCCGGTGAAAATTAGGCAAGGGTCTCATGGTACAGACTTTAAGAAGCTGTGTGTAGCACAACCGTAAATATCAATATTACCTTTACTATGGACGAAGGACCGAAAAACTCAATATGTTTCCTGGATTAAAAAATGTTAGGGGGACGTTTTGCTAATTTGGCCTCTGCGAATGAGGTGGTTAATTCATCAAAGTGTTACTTTTTTCTCTGGCGATGTGTTTTGGAAACGTTACCAAAACATGATGTCAGATCAACTGAAACATTTCGTTGTCATGATCAAGTTGAGTTCTAATTACTTTTTACTTGTATTTCACGATATTGCAGAGGAAAAAGCGTAAGAGTCGTATCGAAAGAGAAAAAGATGAAGAAGCAGGAGGAGGTGACATGGCTTGGAACTCTAAATTACAATCTTCCCGTACACAGCTGCAATTTAAACCACATACACAGGTAGAAATTAAAATTACATGTTACAAACAGTTACGCTAATATTTAATATTGTATTTTACCTCGCTTAGTGTTCTTCAGTGGAGACAAAAGGTT